>NC_143055.1:52816323-52967279 GCF_052426305.1 Pelodiscus sinensis | reverse complement strand
GATAAATGTACTAAGAATTGTCAGGCACTCAATTACAACTATAATGGAGGCCATATCATCAGTAAAATAGACATTGTCAATAAGAGTCTTGGGGGAATGCTTTGACCTTGTCCACCCTGCAGTTAGGTCAACCTAAGGCTATGTCTACACTTTAGAGCTTTTACGGGATACTGGAGATATCCCATAAAAACTATGCCACATCCAAGAAATGCGTCCACTTTTTCGGAACAGTTTCCAAATAAGCAGATTCATTCTTTTGGCATACCTGTATTCCTCATTGTATGAGGAAGAAGGGATATTTCGAAAGAGGAGGTTTTTCCAAAATTTGGCCCCAGGGAGACGGGCCAAATTCAGAAAAGCCTCTTCCAAAAAAATAGTGGAAAAAGATACGCAAATTGCAGTTTGCAATTTGCGTATCTTCTTCTGACTTTTCTTTGCAATCTAGTCATTGCCTAGTCAGTTTGTGTCAACCTAATTATTTCAGTGCATACACTACAGCCTTGTCCTCTTGATGTAAGTGCCCTACTGCACTGTCATAATAACTCCACCTCCACAAAAGGCACGGGGCTTGTGATAGTGTAGGTACAGCACCACAGTGCCTGTGTAGACATTACAGTGCTTCCCTGAGTTGTTAGCTAATTTGTCCGAGCTCCTTGTTGGAGTCCTCAAATTGACAAGAAAGCCAGGCAGCTAGAGTCCAGCTTCCCCCTGGGTCTCTGCTCCCAGATGTGCTATGCTTACCTGGCTCCCAGCAGAGGATGGCAAGGAGCCCCCAAGCTTCTCCCCACTCCCGCGAGGGAGCTGGGACACAAAAACCCAGGAGAGATCTGGACTCTCAGTGGATAGCTGCTTGAAGCTGAGAATCCTAGTCGCCACCCACAGAGTCATGGCAGTATGGATAGCTGCCACTGCAGTAATTACTGTGCTGACTGTATGTTGATCCAACATGGGTTGACTTTAAGCCTATAATGTAAACATGCCCTTAAATGCTTACTCACCCTTCTAGATGTTCTCTGCTATAGCCAGGAGCTGCCTAACTCTCTTAAACTTTTCACCTTACTAGATTTTTGGTTTAACTGGTCTTTATTGTTTTTCTTTAGGTGTTACTAGCACACTGATTATTTATTTTTCAAATCTATTTTAATCCAAGCTCTTAATAGGAACACATTTAAGTGCCATTGTACATACCTATAGAAACTATGGGAAGTTATTTCTCTTAAAATTATTTATTTTAAGTGTCCCATGGTCTTTATTAGTTTTATTCTTAGAATGTGGGGACATCTCTGCTTCTTATACAGCTCCACATTTAAAAAATAAAAAATATTTAAAATTCATGTTTGGAATAGAGTGTATACCTGGTCTGAGTGTCTTGCCTCTTTTTCATTAGTAAAATCATTAACAAACCACAGTAAAATATTGCTCTTACCAGATTCATGTAGGCTAGGTAATACCGTTGTGTGATAGTTTCCTTTAGTAGCTCCTTTAATATATATAAATACCATATAAATATGCTGTAGAGTTAATCCTGATGCTGTGCAAGTCATTCTGCTCTGATGGACTTTGATTATCTGATTTACATAATCACTGTAGAGTTATTTCCTTACAATAATTGTAAATTACAACTGAATTAACTACTGTATTATTACCCCTCTGTTTTGAGTGCCCTCATCAAATATTGCCAAGTTATTTGCAAAACAAATATGCCAGTTCAGCTCCTTCCTTCTTTTAGCTGAAGAAGATCTCTCCCAAGGAGGAAGTGGAGAGGACCACATAACAAATGCAAAATTATGAAGAGGATCAAGGAAGAACTGGAGGTCTGCAAAATTTCCCTCCCTACTAAGACAGATAAGAAATGTGGTGCAAAGCCAGTAGAAGTAGAGGTAAATGACAAGACATCAGAAACAGAACTCAAGCTGCTTGTAGCCAATCCTCTGACGTAACCAGGGATCCATATTTCCTCCCAGAGCGGGAGAACATGTCATGTAATCCAATAGCCAGTTCATGGGCAGGACGTGCGTGTATTATGTAAAATGTATTAAATTCTTTGTTAGCCTTTAATTTGGTCCCGTTATTAAAACTTTTGCAGTTTCAGTATACCAGAAACATAGTGAGCAACGTCTCCCTATGTGTTGATGCATATGCATATGCACACTACCTCTTAAACTAATCATCTAAAAGCTTGTGACAGTAAATGTAAAGTGGTTTCCTGGTAGGCACTAGCATTCTTTGAAAGGGAAGATTCCCTGATGAATTCATTACTACACAGAAGTCCCACCCCTAGAAACTGCTGTAGACACATAACAGGATTACTGTTCAAGAGTTTCCTGGGATGTAAGGAAAATTGTTCCATTCAGTCAGAAGCACGCATCTTCGACTAAGGTAAGAGAGTGACCTATTACTTAGTATATACGTTATGGCATGTGAAATGTAGGATTATTATTATTTCATTTATTTTATTTTATTATTCAGATAATGTTGCTTTGGGCACTTTGGTATCGGTGTTGACCTGGAAAAATGGAAAAACGTACAGCACTTTCCTATGGTCCAGATATTCAAAAGAGCCTCATTTTGTAAATTAGCTTTAAAATCTAAATCATTCAATAGAAATCAGGAAAACAATTAATAAAGGAAGATTATTTTTCTATTTGGATGATATGTGTAATTCAAACATGTGATCTGTAAAACAAACCATAGGGGAGGAAAGTTTACAATTAATTCTAAAGATTAGGAGGTTTGATTGTGTATGATTTGATGGTAAAGATATAATGGTTTAGGATTTTCATGTTTCTGAACCATTTTTTCAGGATGTTCCATTTGATAGATAATGCCATGAGAATGACAAATAATTAGTAACATTTGAACATTGCACATTATACATCGATTTAAGAATGAATATATTGCACCTAATCCAAAATGTGCTGATCACATTTACTGTCTTTAAACAAAACCTTGATATGGATCTTTACCTTTCTTAATTAGTTAATGTGCAGAATGTAGTCATATAATTCTGAGAAAACAAATCAGCCAGATTTAATAATCTAATGGCATGAGAGCTTTTGCAAAATGTAGAGCTGCACATCAGGGTGGTGACAAATGAAATGAGCTATGGCCTCTAAGGTTGTGAGTTAATTGAATGAACCAACAGTATTTTTTACAGCTGCTAATATATTCCTAATGGAGAGCTTGGTTTTATGCTCCCTTAAAGTAATTGCACATTCATCATTAATTTAAAATATCTTGATTTTACCCAGCTAGTTGCTTTTAGACAGGGCAAAGGTCTTGCATATTTATACTTTGGAGATTTAAATTGTCAATATGATATATGGAAACCTACTTATAACTTTAAGTGATTGAAAATCATTACACACCTTCTTAACCTACACTTAAAATATTACCTTGCTCAGAAACAATAAGAATAAAGTAAAATTAGAGTGCTCAGAAATAATTGTTCTCAATACCTTACAAATAGTCAATATTTTTCAGATCTTTCTCTCCACATTAATGAATGAAGAAATGATGTTATGTTGGATGCAACAGAAACAGATTTTTCCCAATACAGACAGACATCACTTTATGTTAACAGCTTTAGAATTAGCTATTTCTCCACACAGTTTATGACACAAGAACAAATCTAATACAAAGAAAATCAAGACATGAGAAGAACCCACTCATTACCTTAAACTGACCATTGAAGTCTATATCTCAACTCATGACAATAAAAGTATTTTATTGATTTATTTTATATGGATATTAATGCATTCTTAAATACCTGGGAAAGTTTTTAATGAAATTTCAAATTATTTCAAAGTTGTTTTTTCAAGGTATTCACATGTAACATAGTCATCTGCTTGTATTCCAAACTCAGTCTCTCTCTTTATGTACACGTATAATCCAGGACAATAATGTGCTTGGCCATAACTAGAAAAGTGCATCTGGCATCGGAAGGATGTGCCATTTAAAACAGGTACAAATATGCACAGACATAGACATAAAGCTCTTTCGTATTTGTTATACTCATGCTTCTGCATTGAAGAAGTTATGTTAGTGGTTGCATGCGTGTGTTTTCCCCTGGAAAATGGCGTGGTCACCTTCAGTTATGGATAAGAACATTCAAACTAATGATATAAATAAATTAAATATATCAGCGTTACAAGAAACATCTTTACAAGAATGAAAAGGCAGTATCCCTAGAGATAGTGATTATCCAGGAATAATAAATTAGGAATTCCTTATTTGAGCTTATGTAGTTGAAGTTTTAAGTAATGATTTAATGGAATGTCTCTCATTTATTACATATTTAATACAGCATTTGTCCTTGTGTAGCTATATTGTACTCCCATTTTTATTTATTATTAATGTGATTTTAAATTACAATATGATTATTAAATAGACTGAATGTGAAGATGTAAATAGAAAAAGCCTAGGTTAAAAAACTTTGTCCCGGGTTATTTTTATTAAATAACTTTTTCAGATAAACCCTGGATGACTTATCTATCGTCAATGATTTAGAAAACGCACAGAGAATACACTTACTAAGTTAGTGGATGATAGCAAGGTGGGAGGGGTTACAAGTGCTTTGGAGGATACGATTAACATTTAAAATCATCCGGACACACTAGAGAAATGCTCTAAAGCAGTGGTCCCCAACGCGGTGCCCACAGGTGTCATGGCACCCGCCAGGGTATTTATGTGCTCCTGCCTAGTGACCAAGGATTGCCCGAGCCATTCTTGCGCCCCGGGTGCCCGGCAACCCCAAAAGGTTGGGGACCACTTCTCTAAAGGAATCAGATGCAATTCAATAAGGACAAATACAAAGTACCCCCCTTAAGGGCTACGTCTACACTGGCATGATTTTCCGGAAATGCTTTTAACGGAAAAGTTGTCCGTTAAAAGCATTTTCGGAAAAGCGCGTCTACATTGGCAGGATGCTTTTCCGCAAAAGCACTTTTTGCGGAAAAGCGTCCATGGCCAATCTAGACGCGCTTTTCCGCAAAAAAGCCCTGATCGCCATTTTCGCGATCGGGGCTTTTTTGCGGAAAAAACTACTGTGTTGTTTACACTGGCCCTTTTGCGCAAAAGTCTTTCGGAAAAAGACTTTTGCCCAAATGGGAGCAGCATAGTATTTCCACAAAAGCACTGACAATCTTACATGAGATTGTCAGTGCTTTTGCGGAAATTCAAGCGGCCAGTGTAGACAGCTGGCAAGTTTTTCCGGAAAAGCAGCTGCTTTTCCGGAAAAAGTGGCCAGTCTAGACACAGTCAAGAAGTATCAGCCAGTGGCACACATACAAAATGGGAAATGACAGCCTAGGAAGGAGTACTGTGGAAAAGGATCTGTGGATCCTAGGGTACGTCTAAACTACATGCCCGGCAGAGGCATGTAGATTTGTTTGTTCAGCAAAGGCAAATGAAGCCGCGATTTAAATGATCGCGGCTTCATTTACATTTACATGGCTACCGCGCTGAGCCGACAAACAGCTGATCAGCTGTTTGTCGGCTCGCGTGCTAGTCTGGACGTTCCCCCTGTCGACATCAAAGCCCTTTGTCGGCAGCCCCGGTAAACCTCATTCCACGAGGAATAACGGGGCTGCCGACAAAGGGCTTTGATGTCGACTGGGGGAACGTCCAGACTAGCGCGTGAGCCGACAAACAGCTGATCAGCTGTTTGTCGGCTAAGCGCTGCAGCCATGTAAATGTAAATGAAGCCGCGATCATTTAATTCATGGGTTCATTTGCCTTTGCTGAACAAACAAATCTACATGCCTCTGCCGACAGAGGCATGTAGTCTAGACACAGCCATAGTGAACCACAAGCCAAATATGAGTCAACAGTGTGCCACTTGCAAAAAAAGGAAGCATTATTTTGGGCTGCAGAAGTGCTGTAAATAAGAAACAAGAAGTAATTCTTCCACTCTACTCCCTCCTGATTAGGCCTCAGGTGGACTACTGTGTCCAGTTCTGGGTGCCACATTTCAGGAAAGATGTGGGCAAACAGGAAACAGTCCAGAGAAGAGTGACAAAAATGATTAAAAGACAAGAAGACTGAAAAAATGGGTTTGTTTAGTTTGCATAAGAGAAGACTGAGGGATACATGATAACAGTTTCCAAGTACATAAAAAGTTGTTACAAGGGTGAGGGAGGAAAATTATTCTCCTTAACCACTGAAGATAGGACAAGAAGCAATGGGTTTAGATTGCAGCAAGAATGGTTTAGTTTGAACATTAGAAAAAAAAGAGAGAAGGGGACAAAATCCTCCAGATATGGCTGAGAAACAAGGGGAAAAAAGACACTCCTCTCAAGCTCCAGCTCCAGGGGTGTGTGGGGGATGCTGGGGCTCAGGGCTTAGCCCCAGGGCCAGATTAACTCTTCTGGGGGCAAGAGGCAAGCAAATTTTGTGGGGCTCTAGGGTCAGACCAAAAATGAAAGGTAGACTATGCAGGAAGAGACTGCCAGGGAGTAGGCTGGGGTTGGCGGTTTAGGGTCTGGGCAAGTGATAGTGTTCAGGAGCAGTGTGTGGTATGGGGTTTGAGTAGGAGGGTATGCAAGAGTAGGCTGGGGAGTGAGGGGTCTGGGTGAAAGGGGGTGCAGGCGTGGGGTGGGGATGCAGGGTCTGGGTGGGAGGAAAGATCTGAGAGGGGACAGGGGAGGGGGCCCACATGCCTCGGTATTGCTCTGCACATTGCAGGGAATGGGTGCAATGAGGGGGGTGCCTGCGTGGAGTGCTTCCTTGCAATGCACAGGAACCATTTCCTGCAGGCTGCATCCAGTCCACAATTTGCATTGATTGGGCCCACGAGGCTCATTCCCCCTCCCCCAGCGGGGAGTCAGTGCTAGCACTCCAGCTACAGTGCTCCCCTCATGGCTGAAGAACCACTTCTGGCTTGCCCTGATGCTGGGTGAACAAGCCGCAAACAGCATGGGCCATAGGTTCCTCATCCCAGGTTTCAATAATACATAGTCCTGCCATGAGGTGAGGGACTGGACATTATGACCTCTCAGGGTATGTCTGCACTAGCCCCCTACATTGATCTAGGGAGGCTAATGAGGGCGACCGGAATTGTAAATCAAGCCCGGGATTTAAATATCCCACGCTTGATTTGCATGTTTCCGGCCGGTTGCCATTTTAGAAATTGACTAATCCAAAGTAACTACCCGCATCTACACTCAGCAGTGAAATGGGACTCCGGAATAAAGCCCTAAATTGAATTAGGTGGTATTCCTCACGGAATGAGGTTTACCACCTAATTCGATGTAGGGGCTTTATTCCGGTATCCCGTTTCACTGCTGTGTGTTCCTTCCTGTCATATGCATCTATGATTCCATATCCAGAAAGTATGTGTAGGGTTTATCTGACAGTTCTGAAAGTCATCAGGCTTGATTCTGATCTCATTTGTATTAGTGTAAACATAGAATAACTTCACTGAAATCAGTGGAGTTACACTAATATAACTAGATGTACCATTTCAGAAAAAGGGGCAAACTAAAATATAATTTGTTTAGCGAGCTTTCCTATTCCTTAGTAACTCAAGATACGTCCCAATTTCACACAAGGGAAACTGTTTTATTGCTCAGGAATACACGTAGCATGTAATCTGTTTCCTCCTGATTTTCATTTTCTTGCACTAAAAATCCTTATCTTTAAGTACTTAAGTGTAAGTTAGCCTGAGGCATGGATCCAGTCTTACTCGGCTTACTTCCCTACTCTAGTCTCCATTCTCTCCAACGCAGCTAGGGGGTGGGTAACTCAGCATGTCCCGTGCAATATATGGGATGTTTTGATGGATATATACCTGTAAATTCAGAAATCTGGAGGTTTTATGTAAATGAACTAAAACCCATTTTAATATTCTGTTACCTATTATCTTGTTTCCTCAATCTCATCAATTATCAGAATTAAGTCTGACAAGGCTGCGATTTGGATTAAATATTAAGAATACAGAAAATACTATGCTGAGTCCAGGCTTGCTCTGGCATCTTCGGAGCAAGCTCCGGCGCATCTTGCTCTTCTCACTGCCCTCAGCCTTCCTGAGACCTGCCCCCCTCTGCCCGCCCTTCTCTCCCCCCTGTGCCCTCTCCTCCAGTAGCCCCACTCTGATCATGTGAGCTACCCCTGCTCATCCCCTCTCCTAACACCTCCCACTACACTCCTGCCCTGCCTCTCTCCACTGGTGCTGGTCCCTCCCCTGCAGGTGTCTGCCCTTCTGCTTTACCCCCAGAATCCCACTGCCCCCATTCCCCTCATTCCCCTGTGCCCTCACAGCTGCCTTACTCCATCCCCTTCTTCCTCATGCCCATCCCTTCTTTCAAGCCTTCTCCCAGCACCTCCCTCTCCTCCCTCTAGCCCCCAGTGCCCTTACCCTTTCCTCTCCCAGTATCACCCTGTCCCCCCTCCCACTGACACCTCCCCTCCTGCCCTTTTCCTCATTGTCTCCACTTGGCCCCCTGGCATTTATCTCTCCTACACCCCTGTCCCTTGGTGCTTTCCCCTTTCTTCTTCTTCTTCTCCTGACCTCCTCCCTTCACCTCCCCTCCCCTCAGCACAAGCCCCTTCCCCATATTTTTCCTCTCCCTTCCCCACGGCCCAGTCAAGCCTCTTCCCCACCCCCAGGGCCAGCTCTAGGTTTTTTGCTGCCCCAAGCAAAACATTTTTGGCCACTACCCCCTTTTTTGTTGTCTTTTACATGTTTGCATTTTGCAATGGGTTTTTTTGTTTGTTTGTTTGTTTGTTTTCATTTTTGTCCTAGTATTTTAGCCGTATAAATAGCAAATAGCATTTTCATTCGTTTTTTTCCATAAAGACAAAGGTGCTTCAAGTGAACTCCCCCTTTCACTCCATGCTGGGTCACAGCAGCTTTTTCCCTGCCCTGTCCAGCCCCTCCCTATGGACAAGCACCCCTCACTCTTGACCCACAGGGGGAGCAGGGTGCAGAGACAACACAGAGCCAGAGGGATGCAGAGAACAGTGTGGGAGGGTACGGGGGTGGCACAGGGAAGGGGAGGCACAGAACTAGAGGGATGCAGAGATCGGGGGAGCAGGGTGTGGTGGAGGTACAGGGAATGGGACATGGGGAACGGGAGGGGCAGAGAGATCGGGGTCTAGGGACAGTGCAGGGAATGGGCAGCACAGAGCTGGGGGTGCAGGGATTGGGGGGCAGGGTGAGGGGTGCAAGGGTGGCACAGAGCCAAAGGGTCACAGGAAAGAGGGAGAGCAGAGGGTCCGGGGTGCAGGGGCGGTGTGGGGAACGGGCAGCGTGGAGACAAAGGGGTGCTGAGGCCATGGCAGGACTGGAGCTGGCAGGGCGGGCCCTGGCTGAGCCGCGCGCTGCAGCCAGCTCCCAGGGACACGAGGCCAGAGCCAAGCTGCCGTGGCCCTTTAAAATCAGCGGGGCATGTCACGCCAGTGTCCTGGCATCCCGCCCCACCTCCTCGCGCCGGAGCTGCACGCAGGCAGCCTGGTGGCAAGAATCGCCGCACTTCCCCCTTCCCAGTGGCGCTCTGGTATTCTGCCGGCCGGAAGATCAGATGGGGCCGCGCCGCACGTACTACGGGTTTCCACCAGCCCGATGCAACCGCCCACTGGGCCAGTCCACCCCTGCACTCGCCAGCTGGTAAAATCTACTCGCCATGGGCGAGCGGGCGAGTGCATTTGTCGAGCCCTGCTGATGAATGGACATTATCCAAGGAGGGTAATGTTTACACTCCAGATTTGGCTAAATCTTTTAAATTTATTGTTATCTGTGAAAAGACCCAGATCCTGACTTGAAAATATACTATGCCAGTTTCATGCTGGTCTAACTTATTGAAATCATTGGGGTAAAACTGATGTCACAGAGTGGAATACTAGGCTTTTGTTATGTTTCTTTGTTGAACCTCCTTCAAGCTAATGCAAGCATGGCTATTCTGGGTCAGAACAGAGGTCCATCTTACAACAGTGGCCAGAAGGTTGTGTTTCCAAAGAAAAGAACAGAAGAGGCAATCATCAAATGACCAATCTTCTGTCATCCACTCCAAGCTTCTGGCAGTCGCAGGCTATGGCCACCCGGAGTATACAGTTGCATCCCTGATGATTGGGGCTAATAGCCACTGACAGATCTGTCCTCCATTGAACTTATCTAATTCTTTTTTGAACCCCACTGTAGCAGGCTTCACACCATCCCCTGGCAATGAGTACCACAGGTTAACTGTGTGTTATGTGAAGAAGTACTTCCTTTTGTTTGTTTTAAACCTGCTAACTATTAATTTAATCAGGTGCTCTCTAGTTCATGTTATATGAAGGTATAAATAACACTTCCTTATTCACTTTCTTCATACCATTCATGTTTTACAGACATCTATTATGTCCCCTCTTTTTTGTCTCTTTTCCAAACTGAAAAATCTTTGTAATCATTCCTCAGATGGAAGCTGTCCCATAATCTTAATCATTTTAGGTCTTTTTTTTTCTGTAACTTTTTCAATTCTAAGATATCTTTTTCTTAAGAAGGGGTATCCAGAACTGGACACAGTATTCAAGGTGTCCATGAACCATGGATTTACATAGCAAGCAATAGAATACATGTATTTGCCCACTGTAGCGGGTTGGACTCACTTTCCCTCAGGGTGGCTTTGGGGAAGTAACTGGTGGCTCCAATGCTGACATGCCCCCTTTGGGTGAGGTGTTCTCTTCAGGGCACTGCCCTCCCACAGTGTCCACTCCGGTCTTGATCCACACCCCCTTCCGGGGGGAGTCATTGTTCTTCCTCCGCTCCTCTCCAGGGTCCTCCCTACTCCTTAGAACCCCCAGTTCTTCTCCCACTATGCCTGCCCAGTTACCTCCTGCAACCCTGCCTTGCGAACTTATGGCCTGGGGCTTCTCTGGCTCAAACTCCCCCAGTGTACGGCAGCTGCCTCCTTGCGAACCACAGCTGCCTCCTTGCAGACCGGCCTTTTAGGGCTGCCTCTCTGCAAGCCCCATCCTCCATGACTGCCTCCTTGCAGTCCTGGGCCTCAGGCTGGGTAACCTGGGATTGCTAGGCCAAAGCCTCTCTCTCACTGCAGGCAGGTAGCAGGTCCCTCTCCTCCCAGGAGCTGCTCTATTTGGCCTCCAGCTGGGCCCTCCTTAGCTGCCTCAGCTGGGCTTCTTCCTGACTCCAGGGCTCAGCCCCTTAAAGGGCCAGTACGGGGCAATGCCCTGCCAAAGCACATACACATTTACATCTTCCTGGGAAATATTTAACATGTTAGGAAACTATTTGTGAGAGAGAGAGTGAGGGGGAGGGTTTTTTTTTTTTTAACAGCAGATTAGGCAGCTGCCTTTCCTGGGGTTTTGCTGGGATTGGATGGCTCAATGTGGCTCAATGTGTTGGAGCCAGCAGAGGGGTTGGGGCTTTGTGGAGCAAAAGGCCTGAAAGAATGGGGGTTAGGTAGGCCATCGGCAGGGAGAGTAGGTGAGTGCTGCCGCATGACAGGGTCTGGGCAAGGCAGCGGGGCTGAGGCAGATGGAGGAAAAGAAGGAGGAGAGCGAGACCGAGATCAACGAGGAGGAGAACGGGCCTGAGCACTGCTCAACAAATGGGAGTGGCAGTGTCTGGCTGAGGCCAAGCAGGAAGAGGTGCTGGCACCAGAGCTGCAGGAGGAGGTGGCAACTGCCATGCAGCTGGAGCATAAGCAGCAGAAACTATGGCACTTTTTAATGAGATCAAACTTTTGTTTTTGCTGAGACCACTTTTGGGTCCCATGAACAAATGTGAACTTAAGTATATGTGTATGAGCCTACAGAACCTGAACCTTACTCTTGAGTTCCCATAAAATACAATTATAGAGAAAACTGGGTGCATCCAACATGAGGTTTTTAAATAATCAGAGGTATGCAAACCACCACACAAATTTATTCAAGCTAAACAAGATCACTTCCTTTGCTTTAAAATAAGAGGTTAAAGTCTCTAGCTCCCTCTTGTGTTTGTTTTGTTTTTTAAATCAGGAAATTGACTACTTCCTGAAAGGATATGTGACATAAGAAGTCATAATTAATTGCCTTATATTATTGCCTTGGCTAGGCAACTCTGGCAGATATAGAAAAGGGAGAGCAGAAGTTATTTCATATACAGATGTGGCTAGAGATCTCTAAGCAAAGACCTCTCTAAGCACACACTTCAGTTTCCTTTCTTTCACCAGCTCCATAACTTGCTTCCTTCTCATATTTCCATAGGGTCTCACTGGCCTTATGCACACCTAGTGATGAGAATAAGGAGGTGTATAATTATGATAATCTTTCTTTACTCATGGCCTGTAGGTAAAATAGTTTGACTAGCATTCTTGTTTCTGTGAAGGAGTGTTTTTGTGGAGCTTATTCTAAGTTGAAGGAAAGAGGCTTGTTTTTAGCTCCAAGAGTGGTAAAATCCTTCTCTTCTTGCAGGAGTGAGTGCCTTATTCTCAATCCAGCTTCTGTAAAAGTTCTGTCTCACTCACTCATTGTTCAAGTGTAATGTAGCTATTGTGAAAGGTCATGGTTATGGGTAAAGAGATGATCTCTCACCTAGCTAGGTACAAGACTCAGGAAGGCTTTGAATATTAGGGAAGTAACCTTGAGTTGGACTTACACCAAGGCAGCCAGTCTTGTTTGAGACCAATGTTAGGCAGATGGCCTCTTACGTCCGCTGGCATTGAGTCCAAAAGGATCCAAATCTGAAGACCAACATAACAATAATTTGAAGTCAGATTCTTTCAAAAATGGGGAATATTAAAGATGTCAAATTATTCACAGCATTTCCTTCTTATTACTAGAATCACAGTTTTCTTGCTTGCATTCAGCTGGAGTCAGCTTTTCTTCATCCTTATATTGATTTTGAAATTTCCTTAATTTCACATACTCAGGCACACCTGTTAACTCTGGTACGGAAAGAAGAGTAACATCCTTGCAGCCAGCCACATACTCGACAACTAGATAGGCAGTTCTAGAAAGCTTGTCAAAGACCATTCAAGAATAACATTAACTCTTGTACGAATATGTGAGAAAACGAGATGGCCTAAAATTATATTTTTCCATTATTGCATTAACATGTGAACAAACAATACCTATATTATCAGATTGCCTGATTGAATCAATTTTCCATTATGAATCAGTGTATTGAAAGGATAAATTCATGAATGTTCAACAGTAGTTCTTCTGTACCATGAGTAAATATGTAGAACTATTAACTAGTTCTGTGCAGTTTGGGACAAATGCTAAAGGATACTTAGCATGTATAACTCCCATAGCATTCAATGTACCATTTAGAATTTGGCCCTAAGTTTTTTCATTATGTAATTTCTAGCAATCAAATATGCTATTGAACGTATATGCATACATTACATTCTTGTCCAAATCTCAAATAGTTGCATAATAGAAAAGGACTGTGTCTCTGTAGAAGTGTTTTGGACCCTTCCTTCTTGTGAGAAAGAAGCTTTATAGAAGCTCTTGTTTTAATGCTCTGCTTTCATTGTGAGCGAAAAAGAGTTTATCGTGCAGAATACTGGCTTTTAGAGTGAGAGAAAATATATGATTAGGAGAAAATGAGTAAAGTTCTTTCTCTGGTCATTACTTAAAGTTTAAATTCCCCTTAGGAATAGTCCAGAGCTGATGTAATGCATGAGTTGAGGGAAGTTATAAATTGCTGGAGGATGTAGTCACAGACTTATCCAAAGTTGTGGTTTAAGAATACATCTAATACTGACTTTTTTGAGCTAAATGGTTTTTATGAGTCATTTTTAAGGAACGACACAAGCTTTTTGGATGCTACAGACAACTTGTAGGAATGGATTAGCATGTATAGAAACTGCTATAAAGGGTGGCTTGCCCTTGGACTGGAGAACCTGGATCAAAGCCAACCATGATAACAGAATGAGCCTCACCTAAAGGGAATTAGGCAATTTTCTGCAAAGAGCAAAAAGTGGCTACATTGATGGGGAAGTAAGGGGACAACACAGAGTAAGAGAAACTCCTACAGGGAAGACCCTGAGATTAGTTCCAGCTGGAAGGGGGGTGGAATAGACTGCTATGGCAAGAAGAACTGTGACCAGACCATAGGAGCTTTGACTCTATGCCACTTTTGTGTTTAGTTTTGAACTTTAAATTAATAAATCAGACTCTAAGGAGAACTGTTCTGGAAAAATTAAGTTGGAATGTATTTGAATTTCCTAGAAGGGAAACTGAGGTTAAAGGGCTGTGCAATGGACTGCCTTGAATACACAGGGGTTACTATGTGTTAGCCATTCATCTACGGAGTCAGTCTATTCGCAAACAGGTAAATATCAATATATAAAATATTTCTAACAATAATATCCTTGACATTTAATTTAAAAACTCTCAACAGAAATATCAAAGGTCTAATGATAAAATACACTACCACTTCTTTAAAACAATAGAGGAATTAATAGTCCCATTAAAATTTCTACAGAAGGGTTTGCAAACATCTGCAGATGCTCTTTGCAGAGGCCATCTTGGATTCTCTCCATCTGAACACAAATTTCCTACAGCTGCTTTGGAAGCATTTGGTGTTTTTTAAAGTAATTTTAAAATGCTCAAATAGTCTAAAACAAGCATTGCATAGCATCAGAAAAGGCCACAAAAACCTGCAGTCACGAATTCATGCATTTTGTGGCATGCTACAAATTTGGAACTGTAAAAGAACCCAATTTTCCTGTATGTTCTCTGCAGTCTCTAATATGAAAGGACATTTTAATCCCTGTTTATAATTGAGAGAATGGTAGTGGATTCCTTGAACTTGAATTCTCTATCCAACTTCAGAGGTCTCTGAATTTTAGAAATTGTGTACATTTCCTTTGTTACAGAGCTTTCTCTACACCTCCCCTTCCCCACCCTCAGTCCTCCAGCCTCACAGATGGGAAGCCAATTTCTGGGTTGCAGGGGAAGAAAACCATGAGTCCTTTTAAGGAGCTGAAATCATTGTCTAGGACGGGTGGAAAAGAAACATGGGGAGAGGGGTTCTCATGGAACTTTGGGGTGGCCTGGAAGTCTATAAGTTTTCCCCTTGTTGGGGCTCATGATCTCTTCTACCCAAGGATCTAGTGTTGAATTTTCTTTTCCCCTGGATTCTTCAGGACCTAGCAGCAACCTGTAGGACTGAGTCCAGATGCTTCTTTACTGTTACTGGGCTATTAGACTAGGATAGTATTGAGGATTTCCTGGATCCTTTTGCTCAATATTATGGATAAGAAAAGCAACCCTCCTACAGTGGGATCGAGATGGCCCCCAGCATTTAGGCACAATACACATTTGGGGTAGTGGCAGTGAGTCTAGTAAGGAGGCAGAATGTTATAGGTAAAACACTTTTGAATCTAGATCAGCAAGGAAATGTAGGTACAGGGATAAGGTGGGGTGTATTGTGTATTGTGGTTTCCCCACAGCTGACAGTTCCTGTCAGCATGGCAGGATTAACAGGAGTGACGTCTCTAATTATGATGCACCTGCTCAATGTCACTAGAAATAACATTTAAAGGGAAAAACAGAGAAATAATCTCATTATTTCATATGGAAGACAGGCCAGAGAGAGATCAAAAAGGAGAGTTCTGTCTGGGAAACTGGTTGTGTCATCCACCAGATATATTCAGGTGTGCTGTCAAATATTTGGAGGAACACTTGGTCTTGCCGAAATATGCTAATTAGCCTGTCACACCCACAGTACATTTACAGCTCTTGCAAGAGACCATCTGAAAGAATTTAAATTGATGGCCACAATGTATGTGGGAATGAAGTAGGACCAGGCTGATCATGAAATAAGGTTAGAAAAGATGGTTTTGGCTCACCTGGTGATAATCCTTTGTGCTGACTGATTTATAAATTCCTTAGCCATCAAGCTGGAGACCTGAATTTTAGCAAGCAATTATGTTGGGCTTTCACTGACAGCAAATGCTCGTATTTATACTAATGCAGAGATTTTATTTTTAATTGGCACTCAAAGAACACATTTGCTCCGGACTCCAGGAGAGGTGATATTCTGTTAGAGGATAGGATCCACTGAGACCTCCCCTCTAGGAAAAGAATGACAAGTGGAAGTATGGAAATCGACATCTGCCACGGACCTCAAAGTGCTATAGATGTCTCCTATGAGGTTATCATGACCAGGGAAATCATGGTTTAAGAAGGGGTATATTTGATAGAAATTATATCAAATGTCAGAGAGAGGTAAGGAGGCTTTTTGTTTTTTAAGCTGCAGGGTCTTTCTGAATGGTGGATCTACAAGCCTGTGTTTTGAAGCATGTGCCCAAAAATGTACCTTTGTAATAGCCCTTGAGCTACTACCTCCTTATGACAAAATTAGTAGCATGATTATTTCTGGGGTTTCCCAGAACCTTTCTCACTCAGTTTCTCAAAAACTCCAGTCTTGTTCCTCAGGCGTCTATTTCTCAAAAAGCAAAGCTACATTGAGTTGATCAGACTCCTGAATACGGTATGGGTATTCCATACAGCTGAAGTTACTCTGGAAACATTTACATAATACATTGCATTTACTGTATATAGCAGCCCATATTTTGGGACTGACTTGGTTGCTTTGAAAGAACCGGTTCCTATACAGCATGATCTCTCCACACATCATCCGTGCCCAGCTTACTCTTTCCCTCATTTTAAATTCCAGGTTTAACGCATCCATTGTAAATGGTTCCCTGGGTGTTCCTCCTATCTTAGTTAACTCATTATGTTACCAAATTATTAAGGCCTTACATGTGTCCAATAACTTACAACCAACCGGCCTTCCATGGGAAATAGACCTAGAGCCTCTTACTCTTCCATTCTTATGCTGTAGATATGCTGAGAGTTTGGCTATTAGTAGCAAGGCTCAAATAAAGCACCTTTCTGGCTACTCCCAATGCCCCCTTAATATTTAATCTCCTGAGATTTATTACAAGGGTAATGTTATTTACACAGTCCAAGCACATGGATGCTCATGATAGTTCTGAACCTCTAAAGGCATATTTATAGTATAAACCCAGGACAGGTAGGTATTTTGCACTTGGCAGTGGGTTGCCTTCTCAGTTATGCCCACATCCACTTTATTATTAAATCAAGAAATGGTGGCTTGATTGAATGTTGGATAGTTCTGAATCAGTGCAATAGGATTCATTTTGAAGGGGGCAGATTGAATGCCATCAGGGAGGCCAACAGATTTCCTGGGCAAAGTTGGTGGAAGAGGCTCTGTACATCCAGAACGGGTGGGGCCTCAGAAAGGAAAAGGCAAGGGCAGAAAGCCCACGATACTCCCTGGACTACACTGCACTGTGCTGCGCTCCCTCCTCTCCCCTCTCCCTCCATTCCCAGCCACTAGTCAGAGCCATCCAGACCATGCAGTATGGAGCTCTGGTGGCAATTTAAAGGTCCCAGGGTCCTGGCTGCTGCCATTAAGCAGCAATGGCTGGGAGCCACAGGCCCTTTTGAATTGTTGGGCCCCAGGAAGGTTTCTCCATTTGCCCCCTGTCTGCAGGCCTGGATGCCAAAAATGTATCCAAAAGCTAATCCAGATGTAGGGGTGGAGAAGGGGAGAGTCAACACATATGGCATTTGTTCAAGAGCAACTGGTGCTCATTGGATCTGGGAGTAGAGAGTAGAAGACATGAAACCCTCTGATCTGTGACAATATGCAGGGACGAGCTCAGGAGCAAGACATTTGATAATATAAAAGTAAGGCAGTAGTCCATGCTTTGGTTCAAGTCAATCCGAATATAAGAGTTGATTTAAGAGCTGGTTCTGGGAGTCCATGAGGAGTCTGTTCAAGCACAGCTAGACTTCTGAACCTTGGCCAATTTTGCCTTTGCTCAACACTTCTAACATAACTTCACGCTCCTAACACTAATTGTTTTGCAGTTTACTGAACTCCATCTGGATCTATAAGTGAGCCTTCTCTGAATATCACCTTGTGATGTGGTGGACCACCCCTTGAAGCCCCTTGCTGGAGGTGTGTGGCCTTGCCACACCCCACCCTAGAAGGAAAGGACAATAAAGAAGTCCTCCAATGTGACTAGAATAGCTGAGGAGGAAACAGCCAATCAGGGGCCATGAAGGCCTATAAAAGAGATCTGAGGAATAAATATGCAGTCAGTGTTGCTAGTGCTTTCAAGGTGTGCACTCTGGAACACTGGCTAAGGAAGCTGTCTCCCAGAGGGAAAGCCCTGGAGGCGCCACTCTCTGAGTTGGGAACAGACTAAAAGGACACTGGCAGAGAGCACTGGGATGGACCCCTATTAAGAGTGTACCCCAGAAGGGGATGTGTATCCCACTCAAGAGGGTAGCTTGGCCAGAGGGCTGAGAAGCTGAAGAGACTTTGAAAGGAGAGTACAGCACATGCACTAGGGCAGACAGAGATGCTCATGGGAGGTGAGTGCCACCCCATTACAGAGCTATTTCTGCTTTTGACAATATAATGTATGGTGTTCTGGGAAAGCCATGGGCTGAAATCATGAACTTTTGGGTTGTTTATTAAACAGCACACTTTTGCAGAGGATGCTGGAGTCGGGCCACTATTTCCTAATAGGGAAATGAGTCACTTGAAAAAGGGAGGTTCAGTTCATGACAATATCGGTATGCATGTTGCTGAGTTTATTTGTTGAAGTGAGATCCCTTTTAGTTTTGTCATGATTGGAGTGGCTCCATCCATGGTACAGCTCAGGGGAGGAGCCCAGTGGCTTATGCCTCTGACTGGTTATATCCAAATGTATACAAGGTTATTGGAACCCCCTCAGAAATGATAATTCAGTAGCATAAATGCTCTAACCCCTTCCTCAGGATCCCTTCCTTCAGGATAAAATGAATGGATCACAGGAGCTGGTGACTGAATGTGTGAGCATGATTCGGTGCATTTGGCCCACAAGTAGGTGGCAAGCTTTGAGTGGACATTCATAGGTTGGTCCCAGCAGTGAAGCAGCTGTGATTTGGCATGTATGGAAGTGCAGGCTCTGGTCTAATCTGCACAGATAGTCAATGGCCAGTGAAAGGTCACATGAATACATTAATGTGTTCCTGAGAGGTAACTGCTCTGGAAACTTACAAAAGAGGTAGAGTTAAGGATTATGATAGAGAGGAGGGGTGGAGCTGGGTCCTTGTTCTGAGTGTAATTGTAATTTGGCCTGTGATGCCTCCTGACTTTTGTGACTGGACTAGGCCAGGATACAGATAATTTGGCTGGTGTATCCAAACAGATAATTTCACTGGTGTATCCAATTGTGGAAGTGAAAATTGTTGCTAATTGCTCATAATAATATTACATCTACAGTGCCTGAGTTATTAAAGGAAAAGCTAGTAACTCTCCTACTGGGAAGTGGGTGTGATTCCAGCTGCTATTAGGAAAGGAATGGCTAACAATCTAGGAATCGACAGCATAGAAATTTGAGACTGACCCATGTTGGTGACATATTAAAGGAGAGGAAATATTTGTATTGAAACTAGGAAATTGTTGCTTTTCAGAAAATATGTACTCTGGGTAGAGGATTCAAAGGCTTTTATGTATTTAGTACACTATCTGATGCATAAAAGCCATGCAAGTTGAGTGTCTGACCCTAAAATATTTCTAGTTTCATACGATAAAGCCAATTTCTAGTTTCTTGGTTGATTTTAACCTTTTAGACTGAAACCTTCTCCTCCATGCTTTCTCATTTATATTCTATGTTGAAAGCTACCAGGACGAATAATACTACTGCCATTTCACAATAATGAAAGGTTATTCCATTGCTTTCCTCTAATGCAAAATTCAGGTCATGACAAAATGTTAATTTTGTAAGCTTCAGGGGGTAGTTGAGTTAGTCTGTACAGAAAAAACAACAAATGTCTGGTAGCACTTTATAGACTAACAAAACATGTTTTGTTAGTCTATAAAGTGCTACCAGACCAAAACATGTT
Source organism: Pelodiscus sinensis (assembly GCF_052426305.1). Classification (NCBI taxonomy): domain Eukaryota; kingdom Metazoa; phylum Chordata; order Testudines; family Trionychidae; genus Pelodiscus; species Pelodiscus sinensis. The sequence continues at coordinate 52,947,419 of NC_143055.1, read as the reverse complement.
TTGTTAGTCCATAAAGTGCTACCAGACAATTTGTTGTTAATTTTGTGACAGGATATGTGTGGACTGTCTCTCTTCTCCTTTTCCGTACCAATTCCATAAATAGTCACCTGCACAATAAAGGGTTAATTTCAGTGCAGAAGGAAAGAAATCCTAGAATTCATGGACAAAAAAGAGTTTTGCAGATCATCTGCTCTCGTCTTATTCTAGTGCATGCTTTTTCTTGATAGCACCTCAATAACTATCACCACCACAATTACAGTAGCTCAGAATGATTTACAGCTCCTGATGAAGTCTAGTGTTGAGTTAGCCAAGCCATGAATCTTCACTAGGATTCTGCTCCTGTGTTGGAATCAACTAGCATATTTCTGTATCCTTATATAAAGTTCTGATGACAGCAGGTTCATTGCACATAGACATCAAGGCCTTTGGCATCTAATCCTGATGCAAGGATGTTGCATGATAATGTAAAGCTAAATGTCAACACATTTCCTTATGTGTAAATATCTTTCTTCACTTAATATTATTTCCAGCTAATGTCCCCCCATGTTGTTCTAAATCATTACTTAACACTTTTAGTTTTGACGGCCTTCAACTATTTATAGCTCTTTTGTTAATGTGTCTTCTTTGGTTGTTACTCATCAAAATACACAGATTTAGCTCAATTGTTTTTTCTTAGCATTCTCCATTACGATTCATGTTCATTATCTCTGAATTCCTCCCAGTTCATAAATACTATATCAAAGGTGCTTAGGTGCCTAAATCCCAGGGAATTTGAGTATCTGGGCCATGGTGGACGTCATGGTGGACATCATGGATGCAGAGAAACTGTCTCACTTCTTCATTTGTGAAGCAAAGAGAAGGAGGGTTATCAGATAGCTTTGTCTGGTAGGTGACTTCCACAGGGAAGTGCTTAACTTTCCACTGCTATTATTGTGGAGAGGGTATTGGTCTTGCTGTTCTCATGTTATATTCTCTATATGGACTCCCATTGCTCATTAGTTTGGTTTTTAAAACCATGTATATCTAAATGCGAATGAGCTCATCATTCAGTACTTTTGGACATTAGTGCTCCTTGCAAAGCTTTACTGAAATAGGTATATTTAGATATGTTTAACTTTTCTGTGAGTATACAGGCAAATATTTGCTATAGCTCTATTTTAAAAAATCGTCCTTGAGATACTGTAGTGTAATAAACCACAAAACCATTTTGGCAAAGTATAAATGATACATATTTACCATTAAGCCTTCTCTGGTTTGGTTGTGCATGTTTGTTTGTTTCTGTGCAAGTATGTGAGTCTGTTTGGGAAAACTAGTTACCAACATACCATTTAAATCATATCACTGACCACTAAGATCAACAAAGATGCTCGCTTATGAAAGACAAAAAGTACATGTTTTTGATAGGATCCCTTTTTGCTGATGTTTTATTTTAAGGTAGAAGCATGTCAAAAACCCATCCCATGAGCTACTCAAATTGAACATGGAATTTCTGCCAGTATCAAGAGAGGAGCGAGATCACCTGAGAATTCAGGAATGGGTATATGTGCATCTAACAGTACTTCACTCTGTAAAATCCTGGGTGGTAGCTATTATAACAGATTTCAAATACACAGATGGATACTTTTGTCCCCATCAAGCTCATTTAGGATGTGCAATAAAGCTATTGCTACTCCTATTGGACTTAATAGCAAAACTCCCACTGCCTTGACTTGGGAAATGGATTGAACCCAGTTAACAGACACACACAGGGTTTCACTGCTAGAAATATTATATAGATATGTATGTATACAGCTTAGCTGTGAGTGATTCAGGTTCTTCAATCAGTGCTCATAAATCCACAACATTATGAATTCCATAATCTTTACACATGCTTCAGGAAAAAATATTTTAGCAATGTTTACCATTTCTAAAACAGTGCTAAAAATCCCAAAATAATTGGGATTATTTGGCACTGGTAAGGCCATGTGCCTAAATCACTATAGCAATGCTGCTGCTTTGTTTTACACTATGTATAGCAATTTACACCTCTGCAAACTGGGATGTGAAATGCTCCCCTCTCTAAAAGGTTGTATTTTACATACACTTTGCAAATGTTCTAAACTTTTTAGATCCCAAAATGTTAGAACATTAAAATCTGATGTCTCTGGCCCTTCTAAGAATGAGTTTGGAGTTATAGGATACAAATACAGTGTGTGACAACACACACACTTCTTTATATATTGAGAGAGAATAGTGATAAATGCAGCATTAATTTGACTACTTTACTTGCCATCTATCCTCTAAGAGTTATTCTATCAACCAAATTCCTGAGCATCTTCAAACACAGCTGCTATAATTGCCCCACCATGGAAATGCTTTTTCCATCTCAATGAATAGTTTTCCCTAAAATGTACCCATACAGGAAGATTCAGATAGCTCAAGATGAAGTCTAGCCTAGCTTTTTCAATGAGCGTCAGAAAGAGGCTTTCTGTTTGAAGGGATGCAAACACTTTATTAAGGAGGATGTAATGCCAGTTTTCCAATGGGGACATGCATCTTCAATTTTCTACCAAAACAGCAATGAAAGATTAGATCTTAGATGTGTCATGTGAGTTGCTGGATTTCTTATGAAAATTTTACAGGTTTCTAAAACTGGTATTTTATACTCAAATTAGAAAAATGTATAGTTAGATTCATAACCGTCTACCCTTTAAAACTTTTTTGCCTATAAAACCATTCCCACCATTTGGGAGTATGAGAATATGGTCTATTGTTTCACTAATGATCAACTTATGCCTCTTCATAGCATATGAATTTAATTCTGTTTATAGCCAATTCAAGTTAAGTATGTGGGACTTTATAAAATAACTGCTATACTCCTTCAAACTTTGATAGGCCAATCTCTTTTGAAATTACCTTTTATTAGGAGTGAATCATTTTCAAAAATTTACCAAAATTCTTTAAACATTCTCAGAAAACTTTAAAAAGAGTGTTCTCCACTCTTCAAAAGCAGTATTGTAAAACTCCAATCATCAGACCAACTAAGAAGTCATGCACATACATACTGTGTTATGACTAAATGTCTTGAGTTATGTTTAGTTTAATAATGTTTTATACTGTAATTTTTTTTATTTCAAACTCCTTATTTTTGAGGTTTCACTAAAATGTGAAGAATTTATTTTAAGGGACAGAGCACAATGCAGGCTATAGTGTGATGGCATGTTTAAAGCAAGTAATATTATATGTTGTAGAGTCATTGCTGCACTGTGTATTTTTTAACAGAATTAGAAGAATATACATGTTGTAGATGCTATTACCCATTCATATCCTCTTTGCAGCATTACTGTGCCAAAATGGTCAATGATTAACATGAAAAGAAGAAGAAACACTGAAAACCTCCCATAGGACACATCTAGACTAGTGGGAAGATCGTCACAGCAGCTGTTGATCATCTGGCATTTGATTTAGTGGATCTAGTAAAGACGAATTAAATCAACAGATGAGACTCCTCCCATCGGTGCTGGTACTCCTCACTGTCATGAGGAATAAGGGAAGTCGATAGGAACATTTCTTCCATCAACCTCCTGCTGTGGTAACGGTGACAAATTTCAGCTTAAAAGGTACGTCGATTCCAGCTATGTTATTTACGTAGCTGGAATTCAGTACAGTAAACCAAACTTCCCCTGGCCTTATTGTGCAGTGTTTCACACGTGTAAGAAGAACTCTCAAGAATACTATCATAATGTGAGTTTATATACTGTTTTTGCTGTCTTTGCAATATATAACAAGTAAGCTTCGAATGGGAATGCTAATGGAATTGGCAAGTTTGCATTTTTGTATAAATATTTCTGAGCTCAGAACACACTAATACCCTGAAACAATCAATGACAGAGAAATAATACTAATGGAGTTATAGCAGGGAGAAGTTAGTCCAATTGTGTCTATTGCAGTAAACTGCTTGATAACATGAGGGAAAAAATAATAATACAGGTCTAAAGGTTGGGCTTGCCCTGTACGTTTCTTTCCTGCAACATAGAATAAATTGTGGAAAGAAAAGAAGAGCAGATAGGAGCTACATCTACACTAAAAGGTAGCTCACAGACATACAAGCACCCTCTCTCATCTTAGCTAGCATGCTAAATAGTTGTGTCGCCATAACAGCATGGACTAGCTGCTCATAGTACAAACTCATCTGTAACTCGTGGGTATGGAGTCAGGGCATCTTGCCTAGGATACAACTTGCCATGCCCATGGTAGGCTACTATTTGTAGCATGCTAGCTCAGATAAGAGAGTGTGAGTATGTTTAATTAAGCTGGGAAACACCTCCCTTCTTCATAGTGTAGATGTAGTCTTAACCATAGAATCAATAAGGAATAGATGAGTCTGTCCAGACCTTGTCCTCTATCTAGATCTGATTGGCTTACCAAAATTCAGTGTCTGAAGGGAAAGTCATTATCTAATAGCTAGTTTATTGTGAAAGTGTGATGATTAGTAGAATGTATACTGTCTTTGCCTGGGATTTCACTTTAAATTATGCGGCAGATCTTGCAGTGTGCCTCTGAAGCACTAGAGCTATTCTAGTTGCATGCACATGATGTGAATTCTTCTGAGTAAGCAGTATGAATGTCTTGTGACAGGGTCAGGCCAGAGGGCTAGATTAGTGAGAGAGAAAGGCAACTCCAAAAGGCAGCAACAGCCCTGGCTAATCAGGAGCAGGGGAGACAGAACTGCTGTAAATCAATCAGGACCAACTGATCTGAGTCTGCCACAGAGCCTTTTAAAAGGAAATCTTCCCTGCAGGGCTGGGGGGAGAGTGAGAGAGGAAGCTGGAGTGAGAGAAGAGCACAACAGATAGGGAGAAAACCAAACAACTGGAGCGAGGAAATGGCAGCGTTGCCAGAGACAGCAAGGAGGGGTGAGGAATTCCAACGAGGGATTTTAGGCTCCCTTTTCCCCAGCAGCCAGAGAGTCCAGCCAGTAGCTAGAGAGGACTGATTACCCAGCCCAGGCTGACCAGGGGTTGCCTGCCCCTGTGCCCTTTGTAGCTGAGACACAAAAGCTCAAACCCCAGCAAGGGCAAGAGGGATCAGTATCTCAGTACTGAGACTGATAGATTGTGGACTGAGCAGGGCTCTGGGACTCAGGAGTGAGCCTGCCCTGCCACATGTGATGTCATTGGTGGGATTCTCTGCTGCAGGGAGACCCTGCAACAGAGCCACCTAGAGTAGGCTGCACTTTAAGAAGAGCAAAAAGCAAAATGGAGGATGTAATGAATGTGTTCGTCCAAGCCACTGCAACACAACAGGCAGCTACCAGGGTTCAGGTGACATCTGAGTGGAAGTCAGTTCGGCTACATCAGGAAACCAATCAGCTGATGATGAGCCAAGCTGCCCAGGACCAAGACACCCGGCAGGAGGTGATAATGCATTTGAAGGCTCAGACCACCCAGATACACAGACAAGATGGAGCTCGGTCTCTGCATGCCAACAGTTATCTCCAGAAGATGACAGGGGAAGGCAACAAGGAGGTGTACCTCCTGGCCTTTGAGAGGATGGCCCTCCCTGCTGGAGGGGGAAGAGACAGGATCATTTGAATCGTGCACCATGGACAAACCTGCAGATATCGAGATAGAGATCCGAAGGTGGTGGGCAAAAGAAGAGAAAACAGCCAGAGGATCTCTAAAGGTTCCACAAAGTATCTGAAATTTGGAGACATGCCTAATCTGAATCACCAAATCTTTTGAAAATTTCCCATCACTATAGCTGTTTGACTTTCTGTACCCATCAAATTGTAACACAATCAAAAGGAGAGAGAGAATTCGGATATAGAAAGTGAGAATAAGTAAAGCTGCTTTAAGCAATGGTTTTTCCTCTAACACTTAGCTTGTTTATAAGCAAATGGTTATCAAGCTTTTTCCTTTACTTGACTGTGTAAGGAAAATCTTCTTTTGTACCAACTGCATCTTTCCCAAATTCCAAGTGTGCATGCATACTTCACAATTCCAAGAGGGCTCCCTGATTTTTGGGGTATCTGCAGGATATAATCTGAGAACAGTTATAGAAGATTATCTTAGCTATATTAGTAACTATTCTCCTTGACTACTTTCCTACAACAACTGAAGGATATTATGTGGGAGTGGGGGAGGGGAGGGAAATCTGTTTTTTCCTGGCAAGTTGGTACTTCAGTGTCTATCATATGCATGAACAAATCTCCATTAAAGCAAAAGGATATTGTGTGCATATAACTGACAGATGACTGGGTCCTGGTCTCAAGATGAATCATAGAATACTAGAACTGGAAGGGACCTCAAGAGGTCATCAAGTCCAGTCCCCTGCCCTAACAGCAGGACCCAGTACTGTCTAGAAGACCATCCCTAATAGATATCTATCCAACATGCTCTTAAATATCTCCAGAGATGGAGATTCCACAACCTCTCTAGGCTACTTATTCCAGTGTTTAACCACCCTGGCAGTTAGGAAGATTTTCCCTAATGTCCAACCTAAATCTCCCTTGCTGCAGTTTAAGCCCATTGTTTCTTGTTCTATCCTCACAGGCCAAGGAGAACAATTTTTCTCCCTCCTCCTTGTGATGCTTAAAGGTTCAGTAAATATAACTGTTTCATGTTCTTTTTAGTTTGTGTTGGGTTAAAAGAAGGTCCACTAACAATTGGCTCTGTTCTAAAAAAACTTTCTTATTCAACTATGATGGTGCTACAGAATTAGCAATTTTTGCACTCTGGTTCATCTTGTTCATCAATAACTTCCCCCAGGACAATTGAAATATGAAAAATCCCTTACTGATTTTCTAATTCAAAACATTAGGGCTGTGTCTAGATTGGCAAGTTTCTCCGCAAAAGAAAAACTTGCCAGCTGTCTACACTGGCCACGTGATTTTGCGCAAAAGCACTGACTTCCTACTGTCTGAAATCAGTGCTTCTTGCGCAAATACTATGCTGCTCCCATTCGGGCTAAAGCCCTTTTCCGGAAATGCTTTTGCACAAAAGGGCCAGTGTAGACAACTGAAAACTTTTGCGCAAAACCGCGTCTAGATTGGCACGGATGCTTTTCTGCAAAAAGTGCTTTTGCAGAAAAGCGTCCGTGCCAATCTAGACGCTCTTTTCCACAAATGCTTTTAACGGAAAAACTTTTCCGTTAAAAGCATTTGCGGAAAATCATGCCAGTCTAGATATAGCCTAGAAGTGTGCTTTTGATTATAGATTTTATTTTTACATTTCTCATCCAGATTTTCCTCCAACTCCTTTACCTTGAAAAATAAAACAGTTGTATTGCTACTTATTAGCATGCTCCATTCATGTTGACACACATTTGTATAATAGGTTACTTTAAAAAGCAAAATTCCAGAATTACACATAATCTATGATGAAAGATCACTATTATTGTGTATGTTAATGAAGAATTAGGATTAATTGAATAGTCTGTTCATTTTGGGATGAATGTGTTTTATGTAAACATGACTCTTTTTGGTTTCAGAATCTTTGACTTGGGTCTTGTTTTACAAAGGACACACAGATCGAAATGTAACCCTATACCTTTAACTCCTACTTGTCTCACAGAATACATTCCTTTTTCCATATGTTGCCATAACCCATATTTAATCATTAGTAGTTCTATACCAAATTTTCTCCATCTCCAAAACACATTTTTAAGAGCTGAAAATATTTATATTGTCTGCTTTAAAGTTCTTCTTGATTTATTGACAGTTTATACTGTCATCTCCATCACTCTAGGACTTTTTTTTTAAGTCCAGAATATACCTCTTCTTCACCCAATCCTTTGTGCATCATGGGCCCTCTGAACTAGCTGGGCGAGGAGGCTGTACCATTTCAAGGAATGGATTCATAGATTCCAAGACTAGAAAGAACCATTTGTGATCATTTCATTTGACCTTCTGTATAACACAGGCCATAGAACTTTGTCAAAAATAATTCTGAGAGCACATTTTTAGAAAAACATCCAGTCTTGATTTAGCCATTTTCAGGGATGGAGAATCCATCACTATTGTTGTAATTTGTTCCAATGATTACTCACTATGAAAAATGTGTGCTTTATATCCAGTCTGAATATGTCTAGTTTCAATTTCCATTCACTGGATTATATTATATATTTCTTTGATGTATTGACAAGCCCATTGTCCATTATTTGTTCTCTCTATCTTTATAGACTGATCAGTTAAACCCTTATTTGGGTTTAATTGGCCTCATTTTTAAGCCATAAATGGTACATTTTTACTTTCTTCTGGGTATACTTTCCCACGAATAAGTATCATAACAGAAACAGTCATCAGCGCAATTCTCTGGACCAAAGTGTTTTGAAAGAACATCAAAATGCCATAATTTCCCAAAGAAGTTTGATGTATTTATGTTTCACTTATACCTTTTGATATATTTAGATTTACCATTTAAAAAATCAAGCATTTGTCTTTTTGGGGGGATGGATTTAAACCTTCAGACAAAAGCACATAATGCATGTCTTTGCCACATTTATCATTTCTTCAAATAGAAGATTTTGCTTAGGAGAATTTATATGCTTTCCAAAAAAAATGTTCCAGATGTCTGGGCAGGGAATGGGGTGGGTGGGAGAGCTTGGGGGAAGAAAAGTCATCCAGCTGTCTTTAATCTCTCTTCTTTACTTCTTCTTAAAGTGAACCCATGCCCTTTAAAAGTTTATAACCAATCACTCTCCATCAAAACTAAATATCTAGAATAGAGGGGAAAGTGTGGCACTCCAGGTGAGTATAAGCATAGAATTATATCAGGTAGGTAGAGATGGCATCAGAGGAATGTGCAATAGGTAGAAACAGCCTTGTCCCCCAAAGCACCATCCTTTGTGACTTCATAGCTCCTACTAACTCTCTTCAATGCAAAATTGCTCTCTAACAGAAATGTGTTTCCAGCAGATCTTTCTAGGATAAAATGACAAATGTATTTCAGGACAATGATATTCTTCCTAGTGTGCTTTATGTATTTAAGGCAGGTGAGGTTAGTCCTGTGCGAAGAACAATTAGGTGTGGATTTTTTTCAGTATAGGGCAAACTAAAAGCTTATTGTTACTGTTCTTTTTGCTTACATTAAACATACAGGCCTGAAAAGAGCTGCGAAAACAGGCTTTATCATTGTCAATCTTGCAACTTTTAGAAGTCATAACAGCTGTGAAGAGCTGAACAATAATGGCAGTCAGAGTAAAGTAGGAAATCTGAGCGAGAGGAAAAAATGTCCTAGTAAGCAAAATCTGGAGACGCATACTCTGTCTGAAAATACCAAATGAGAACCAAAGATTGCCAATGAAAATACCATGGTTGAAAAGAGGAAGAAAGCATCAGCAAGGTATGAATAGAATATTTATTCTCCAATATGGGAAGCGGAAGCCCTTCAAGATGAGAAGCTGTATGTGATCTTAACTTCAACATAAAATCAACAGCTTACTTCAGTAAAAATTTTCATAGCGGCAAATAAAAGTATGTCTTATGAAATACCTCCTTAAGATAACATCAGCAATATTCCAGTTGACTTTTCCCCTAATATAATGATCTGTGCATCATTTCCGCCCCCCCCCCCCCCCCACCGACATCTAACTACAAAGTGCCAGAGTCTGAGAGAAGGGAGGTTGGAGGAAGGAATTTCCCTTATTGGGCAGCTTATCTCATAATTGTCCTCAATGAAGTCCTGACTCTTCATCTGAAATGCATACTATTGGCTGAGAACAGATGCTATACTAAGCAAACTATAGGCTTGGTTGGTTTGGAAATCCCTATGTTCTTTTGCTTTTTGGCTAGTGCATCTCTAAATGCTGTTTGTGCAGACTTGTGTGAAGGTTAGCCATCAAAGGAGTGGGCATGCCAAATTTAACTCTTGACCTTCTGCCTCTTTCCCCTTTCATAGCATTACACTCATTTAATTTTGGCTCACAGATAAAATCTTAAAGCCTGGGGGGAGAGGTTGTTTTGTTTCCATCATGGGGACTGGTTGTTCAGGGCATATTATTGGGTAAACTACCAAATTTTCCAGTTTTGCATTACATATGAAAATATGCTGAACTGTCCCACTAAATCCATGGCCACTTAAACTGATTTGGATTGATGTGCTTATAATGGCAATTGTCAGGGCACACATGCAAGCCATAAGCCCGGAGTTAATTTTTAAGATTTACAGTTCTGATAAATCTTTCTGCTTGTCTCAAAAATTAAACAAACATAGGCTTTGATCTTCCAATCACATGAGTGAGCAGCCCTCTATGTCCCCATGGAGTCCCAGGGAAGTCCAATGGCAGGATAAAAGGCACACAGTGAAAGATCTGTAGCATCGTTATGGTTTCTCGGCAGAAAGCCAAGCCTTGCTCTCACCGCAATCTCTTCCTAATTACCAGCTGACAATCTGAAAGACTGTTGTAAAAATATTTTCTTATTTTTTTCTGGTCCTATTCATTTTTTACTTTTCAACTTGCCTCTGCACTTTTATACTGACAATGTAAAATTGCATTTCAATTGTCAGGAGCGAAGTTGGGGGTTTTGGCAGCCGTGTAGTCCTTGTGTAGGATTTTGAGTCAGACATATGTTAGCTGGCTGTTTTTAGTATGATGACCATCTTTCAAATTTTCATCATTAGGTTTCCAGACTAACAACCCATCAAGATGAGAGTGAGTTGCTCCAATTTAAGCACTGGATCAGTCTATTTTCAGTACAGCCTTTGAAAGTTTTCTTTCCAACTAGAAATACAAGTTTTCTAAAAATGGCTGGAAGTTGTGTTTTAAGTCACGTTCTTTATGCTTTCTGACCATAGTGTTGGATTTAATTTTCTTTACAATCAGATTGGAAGGAATAAAAAACAAGGACTCAATCCAGGCCCATCAGCATAATTCTTTGCAGAACTGGAACCCTAGAGATTTCCCTCCAGCAACTCCATTTTTACAGAATTACAAACATTTACCATACAGTAGTAAATGTACATAATTCTGTATAAAATGGAGTTGCTGAAGGGAAATAACTTGGACCCTTTTTTCATTTGATCCACTATTGTGCATTTGCATACATGGAAAGGGTATTAGGCTCACCAAACTTCTGACCTGACTTGTCTTGTCTTGCTGGGGCCACTGATAATGGTACACAATATGCACACAGGCAGAGGGGAGAACTGGCCACGGGTCTGCCATAACCAGGGTGAGTGCTCTAAACACTGAACTAAAAGTTATATCCATGAGAGCTCTGCCTATAGCATGTTCTGTGGAGAAAGGGCTTAGGCAGCTAACTCCAGAAGAAGATTCATGGCTAGGAATCCCAAGTACCATTAGATGCTTTCCTATGGCCTGGACTTAGATGCAGAGCAAGTCTATGAAATTGTTTAGAGCCTCAAGCAGATCAAGGGCCCCCCATTTGGTTTGTATATGGTAGGGTCCCAAATATATTCCTGCTTAGGACCCCCAATGGGCTAGCACCCCATCTGCTAGCATCCCTCCATTTGAGGGATGGGACCTAGGTCATATCCCTCATCTAGGCATTTTCAGTTACCTAATGTAGGCCGCTCAACATTCAGCATGCTGAATTTTGTAGATGCCTACTTCTCCCTGTGTGTTGCATAAAGATCCTGAGTGCCTCACTCCGAGTTACATATTCCAGTGGATGACAAGGCACCCAAAAAGTTAGGTGCTCCAGCACTGCACACAGAAATAACAAAGCCCCCTTTGTGAATCTAGGCCTCAGTGATGAGTTCTGAAACAGAGTAATTGTCTACAAATTTTGCTACAAATAGTCTTTAAATTACAACAACTCCTGGAGCCAAACCATTGCTGTCTCGTGTACTATATGTTTTTGCTTGGGAGCCAGATAAATAATAGCTGTTGAATACAGACATAAGGCTGTGCATAAAAGAAATATTGTTGGCAAATAAACCTGTATTTTTTTAGAACCTGAGGTTGCACATTGCAATACTGAACTTCCCTTTACAGAATTCTGAAGTTGTATGATCATATCTCATGTATTTTCCACATGCGCCTGTTTTTAATTCTTCCCTCTCCTTTCTCTTTTTAAAAAAATTATGTCTAAAGCAAGTTGAGCTGTGGATTTTATTTTTATCAGTCAAAGAGGGAGGATGATTCAATCACCAAAGGTTCAACATTCATAGATGAGAATACAGCTGAAAGAGGAAAGGTGAGAACTAATTACTTGTAGGTCGATCTAAAAAATAGATGGATGTTCCTTTGAATAAGTCTTAAACATTAATTGAAATGTCTAAGGGTTCAAAACTGGTTTTGATTACTGTGGTGACAGATGAGCTCATTAGCTAGATTCTTTTATCTGCTGATTTTAAAAGAAATTTTCCACTAACAAACTAGATCACTGAGGAATGCAAGGCTGTTTCCTCACAGTACTCTATGCTTCACTTGGAAGCTGTTGACCCAGGGGGCCAAAACAGAGCCAGATTGAGACCTGAGTGAATAGCTCATTCTTTTAGCCACGTGGGCTGTACTGTGCACTGGTATAAAGCTAAGCGTATGAACTTGGATAGCCAGTGAGGCACTTCCTTTATATTTCACTGACCAAAACAGTCTCAGTTAAAATGCCATATATCATGTAACAGAAGTCTCACAATGGTAACCTTTGTTCTAGCTCCTAAATATAACTTTCTCTTTCAGATGTGCATTTATACACATTAGGCTTTACAGGCACATAGGGCCAAATTCAGCTCATTACTTTTACACGCCACCTCGGAGTTCAAAGGTGTTGGAACACAGACACCAACTTCAAGGGTGCTCTGGAGCAGCCATGGAGAAAAGTTAGCAGGTGACTAAGCTACTCTCCTTCACACAGCTACTCTCCTCCACACAGGCTCTTGCCTGCCCACAGCCCTGTATATCTGCTCCTGCCCCTCCCTTTCATGAATGGGGTATCAGGGTGCAGAGGAGGATCCAGAAAGAGGAGGAGAAGTAGGAATGGGGCATGCTAGAGAGAGAGTGCAGAAAGAGGCAGGGCAGAGCAAAAGCAGGAAGAGATGGGATGGGAAAAGGGGTGCAATAGGACAAGGGTGTGCACGGGTGCCATTTATAGGGGCAAAGGATTCTAGTCTCTCCCTGAATTTTGTACCAGGAGTCTACTCACCCTAGCCCCAAGCACTGCAGAAACAGCCTGGGTTTGATATGTGATGAATTTGGAAGCTAGGTGCAGCACAGCCTTTTCCACAGGGAGTCTGTTTATAAACAGAGGCAGGGTGATTAAGAAAACAAAAGATTTGTCATTAAAATAAACTAAGGGTCATAAATGATCCTGAAAGCATTGTCAGACACTCCAGCTAAAAGATAGGCAACAAAGGGATAAATGGTGAGAATGGAGAGAACTAAATTAGTGGTGTTCACCAGGGGTCTGTACTGGGATCAGTGCTGTTCTTTCATAAATCATCTGGAAAAAAAGTAAACAGTGAGTTAGCAAAATTTGCAGATATTAAATTTATTTGAGATAATTAAATCAATGCAGACTGCAAAGAGTTATAATGGGATTTCACAGAATGGTGACTGGGCAACACAATAGCAAATGAAATTCAGTGTTGATGAATGCAAAGCAATGCACATAGCAAAATATAATCCCAAATATACATACAAAATGATGGGGTCTAAATTAGCTGAACACATCAATAAAGAGAACTCCGAGTCATATGGCTGGTTGTCTGAAAATATCTGCTCCCTGTCTATCAAAAAATTAATAGACTATTGGGAATCATTAGGAAAGGGATAGATACTAAGACAGAAAATATCATATTGCCTTTATATAAATCCATGGTATACCCACATATTGAATACTGTGTGCATATTTGATCACCCCATCTAAAAAAAGATAATGTTGGATTTGGAAAAGGTACAGAAAAGAACATCAGAAATTAAGAGTACTGAACAATATCACACAGGAGAGATATTAAAAAAGACCAGGACTTTTCTGTTTGGAAAAGAAATGATTAAGGAGGTGATATGACAGAGGTCCCTAAAATCATGAATGGTGTGGAAAAATTTAACAAGGAAGTGTTATTTACTCCTTCAAATAATGTAAGAATTAGGAGACACTCAATGAAATAAGCAACAGATTTTAAAAAAGCATTTCTTCACAGTCAACCTGTGTAACCCTTTTCTGGAAGATATTTTAAAGGCCACGACTATAACAGGGTTCAAAATAGAACTTTATAAGATCATGGAGACTAGGTCCCTCAGTGGCTTTTAGCCAGGGTGGGCAGAGATCCAGCACCCTTTAATATTATATTATATTATATTATATTATATTATATTATATTATATTATATTATATTATATTATATTATATTATATTATACCCTGTTCTGCATGTCCCTTATCTTTGTGTGCCAGAAGCTGGGAATGAATCACTCAATGATTACCTACTGTTTTCAAGCCCTCTGATGCAGATGGCATTCATTACTGTCGGAAAATAAGACTCTGGGCTAGATGGACCTTTGGTCTGACACAGTATGGCCATTCTGATGTTCTTACATAGAACCCAGATGTATTTACTCCTGTTGTAGCCCACTAGACCTCACTCCCTTCCCAGAGCTGTGGCAGAACCCAGTAGTTCTGATGGGGTCTCTCTCCTCAGAGCGAGTAACAGAGTAAGAATGTATGTTAATGTTCTAAACCTAACACTATTCATTACGTGACTTCCCACAAGCTATCAGAACATGTTGTTGTTAGAGCTGAGTAGGTCTAATATTTGTCTGTTTTATATACAAGAATTAGATTCAGGGCTCCTGGCAGCTAACTGCTAAATTATCTGCTGGAAAACTAGGTTTGAAGTGCCTACCTAACCCATAGAATCATGTTTAAAGTTGCCTCCCCAAATCTGAAAGATGCCCAGGGGGATAGGAGCAGAACAAATGCAAGAGTTTGGGGAAAGAGGTGGAGCAGGGGAGATTGAGCCCTCTCTTGCTAGAGGAAAAGTATGGGTTTAAGAGTAGATTTTGGCCCTATTGTGATTGAAACGAAATCTGTTGCGTTTGTCATCTTTGTAATCATTATCACTTATTTAGTTGCTCTAATGATGAATTATAAACATATTTGTAAATTAAAATAACATATATCCATGGGGGTGAACTATTCATTGTGTTGTGCAGTGACTCATCTGCTTAGTGGGCCAGATTTTCACTGAGGCACAGTAGCTAATTCGAACTAACGCGTCTAGAACTAAAAACTAGTTTGAATTAGCGTTTTGCTAATTCGAACTAGCATGACCACACTGATTGGACGCAGGGGCGTATTTAAGGGCACCTGAAACCGGTTCTGGCAGGGCATCAGGTCAGTAGTTGCGTTGTGTGGCTGCTGTCTGAGACTATCTGAGGCTCGTGCTTAAAGGGACCCCCCCGGACAGCCAGTTCTCAGCTTTTCCTGCTTGCTTGCCAACCTCGCCGAGGGACAGCAAAGCGTTGGTCTCTGTGCCCGTCTGTGTCGGTGCTTCCCTTCGAGGACGCCGCCACAGGTGGCAACATGGAGCCAGAACTCGCCCTGCACCTTCTGGTGCACTTTCTGGGCTTGCTGCTGCAAGCCTGCCAGCAATGGCTGGAGGCTGCCTGGCACCACCTGATGCACGGCAGCCCCCTGCCTCTCCACCTGGCCGCCCTGGGGGCCGTGGAGGAGCTGCGGCGGCGCCCGGACGCCGGCGTGCCCCGCCGCATCTGGCGTCTGGACACCAGCAGCAACTGGTGGGACCGCATCGTCCTGGAGCACTGGGAAGACCGACAGTGGACCCAGAATTTCAGGATGAGGAGGGACACCTTCCTGCAGATCTGCGAGTGGCTTGCCCCTACCCTGCGCAGAACGGACACTCGCATGAGGCCCGCCATCCCCCTCCAGAAGCGTGTGGCCATCGCCCTCTGGAAGCTCTCCACGCCGGACAGCTACCGATCCATCGGGAACCAGTTCGGCGTGGGGAGATCCACCGTCGGAGCGGTGCTCATGCAGGTACGGCACTCGCCGGCCACTGGACGGGGGGGGAGGGAGGGCGGCTGCAAGGAGGGGATGGGCCGCCCCATGGAAAAAGGGGGGGGAGGGAGGAGGCGAAAGTGCCCCGCACCAGTCTCTCCCGGTCATGCTACACGCCACCCGGGGGGGGTTGCTTCCGGGAGTGGGGTGCGGGGCACTGTCAGGGCACAAGCACTCCGAGCCACCCGGGCGCCCCACTGATTTGCGCTTTGCTGTGTCTCTCCACAGGTGGTCAGGGCCATCAACCGGGTGCTGCTCCGCAGGGTGGTCCGCCTCGCAGACCCGGATGCCGTCATCCGGGGCTTCGGTGCCCTGGGCTTCCCCAACTGCGGGGGGGCCATCGACGGGACGCACATCCCCATCCGTGCCCCGGAACACCAGGCCTCCTGGTACGTCAACCGCAAGGGGTACTTCTCCGTGATCCTGCAGGCCGTGTGTGACCACCAGTGACAGTTCACGGACATTAATGTGGGCTGGTCCGGCAAGGCACACGACACACGGGTGTACCGCAACTCCTCCGTGTGCCAGAAGCTGCAGGATGGACCTTCTTCCCCGACCGCCACATCAGGGTCGGGGACGTGGACGTGCCCGTCTGCATGGTGGGGGATGCCGCCTACCCCCTACAGCCCTGGCTGATGAAGCCCTACATGGGGCACCTCAATCCCTCCCACCAGGCCTTCAATGCCAGGCTCACCAGGGCCCGCATCATGGTGGAGGGGGCCTTCGGGCGACTGAAAGCCCGCTTTCGATGCCTCCTCACCCGCCTGGACCTCGCCGAGCACAATATACCTCCTGTAGTGGCAGCATGTTCTGTGCTGCACAATTTGTGTGAGAGAAAGGGGGAGGCTTTCCTGCCAGCCTGGATGGCTGAGGCTGACCACATGGCTGGCCACTACGCTCAGCCCCGCACCGCCGCTGTCCAGGAAGCCCATCGGAGGGCCATCCGGATCCGGGAAGCCCTGCGGGAGAGCTTCCTGGTGGAGGAGGAGGAGGACTGAACTCTCCCTGCATGCCCCAATGTGGCCTTCTCCCACCCTCCCCCCCTTCCCATTTCCCCTTCCTAAGCACCCTTCCTAATGTCAAATAAAGACACCTGTTTTGGCAAACAACCTCTCATTTT
This sequence comes from Pelodiscus sinensis, assembly GCF_052426305.1. Lineage (NCBI taxonomy): Eukaryota > Metazoa > Chordata > Testudines > Trionychidae > Pelodiscus > Pelodiscus sinensis. The sequence continues at coordinate 52,930,339 of NC_143055.1, read as the reverse complement.
ATTTAACATAAGTGGGGGTGGGGAGACGGAGGAGTGAGGGTGGGAGAGGGGAGGGGGAAACCTTGGAGGAGGGAGCTGGAAGGGGAGGGAAGGGAGGAAGGGAATGGAAAGCTCAGGGGTGGGGGTCCGGCTGCCTCTCCCGTCTTGCAGCACTACGGGTGCGGGGACTTCGGGGGGGAATGGGTGTGGAGGTTGGGGCAGGAGGGACGGGGGCTGCGGAGGAAGCAGGAGCAAGGGGAGCAGGGGGAGCAGGAGCAGGAGGAAGCGGGCACCGGTTGAGGAGGCTTTGGAGGTGGCCTCTGAAGGCACGGCCCTGCTCCTCCAGCGCCTCCAAGCTCCGCTGGCGCAGCCTCAGGTCCTCCTGGACCCAGTGGTCCTGGATGCGGAGCTGGTGATCCAGGAAGCAGAGGTGCCACCGCTGGTACTCCTCCTGGTTCCTGGCTCTCCTGCTGGCCCGGGCATGGGCGGCTGCTGCAGGTGGGGTGGTGCGCCCTGCAGGCCCAGGTGCTGCGGCTGTGGTGAAACAAGAGCAGTGGTCAATTCTCCCTGGGGCCCAGGTGGGTGAAACCCAGCCCCCCTCTGCAAGACCAAGGCCCCTGCATGACACCCAGCTGCTGCTCCGTGGTGGGCAAGGCCCAGGCGCACGGTCCCTGGGCTCCCTCTTCCCTCAGCCCCCCGTACACATAAGGGGAGCATGATGGTACTCACATGTGGAGGCCTCCGCGGCCTCGGACGACACAGGCGAGTGGCTCAGTGGGGTGCCTCAGGGGTCCTGGGTCCTGGGCAGGCTGCCGGCAGGCTCCTGGCTCTCGGTGTCCTCCTCCTCCTCCTCCGTGTCCGGGAGTGGTCCCTCTGCCCCGGGGTCAATCACCTCCCGGGAGGCAGGGACGGCATGAGCCCCCAGGATGCGGTCCAGAGCCACAAAGTGGGGGCAGGCCTCTGGGTCAGCCCCTGGCAGGCAGGCCCAGGAGTAGGACTGTCGCAGGTCCTTAATCTTGCAGCGGACCTGCTCCCTGCTGCAGTGGTGGCCTCTGGCGGCCAGGCTGGCAGCTATACGGCCGTAGACGGCCACGTTCCTGTGGCTAGTGAGGAGATCGTGGACATTGGAGGCTTCCCCCCAAACCTGGATGAGGTCCCCGATCTCCGCACTAGACCAGGCGGGCGCCCTCCTCTTGCGGCCCCGGGCAGGCTCCTGGGAGCCGCCAGGCTGGTCCTGGGAAGAGGGGGAGGGCTGGGGGGCATCGGGTGGCTGGCTCATGGGGTGTCAGGTGCAGGGTCTGCTGGCAGGGTGCTGGCAGCCTTGCAACTGGCACAAACACTGTAGCCAGCCCGTGGCCCTTTAACGGCTCCGGGGCCGGGAGGGGGGCAGTAGAGTTTCCCTGGTGTTGGCCAGAGTGGCCAGCAGAGCAAGCTGGGAAGGGCTAGCCTCCCACTAGTTTGAATTAAAGGGCTACACAGCCCTTAGTTCGAACTAGGCGTTATTCCTCGTGAAATGAGGTTTACCTAGTTTGAACTAAGCGCTCCGCTAGTTCGAATTAAGTTTGAACTAGCGAAGCGCTAGTGAAGCGCCTATCAAAGTTAATTCGAACTAACGTCTGTTAGTTCGAATTAACTTTGTAGTGTAGACAAACCCTAAGGTCTGCTATAGGCAGAGAAGCCCTGAAACTTCTATGCCTAGAGAGCATGTGGTGTAAATCCATCCCTGGCTACTTCCCTCACATTTATTTTAATAGCTGTTGTAAGGTATGCAGTTTGTTGCATGCAGTTTCTATTTTAATCATTAGAAATCCTGAAGGACAGAACTGGATGTGTTGTATATGCTCCTTTATAATTGTGAACAGGTACATTGTGCCTGGATCCAATACCTTGTACACAGAAATGTATATTAAATATTCAAGAAGGAATGTAGGACGTGATCCATCTCCAACTGAAGTTAATATGTGTCTTTCCCCTAAAGTTAAGGTGGCCCTGTTTGTGTTGCTTGTAGCAAAATTAGGTAAGTGCCAGCAAGTTAAAAAAGTATGGATTGGATAAATGGACTGTAAAGTGACTGAAAAGCTGGCTAGATTGTCAAGCTCAACAGGTAGTGATCAATGGCTCGATGGCTGGCTGGCAGTTGGTTTCAAGAGGAGTGCCCCAAGGATTGGTTCTAGGGACAGTTTTGTTCAACATCTTTATTAATGACCTGGATTGCACCCCCAGCAAGTTTGTGGATAACACTAAGCTAGGGGGAGAGGTAGATATGTTGTAGGGTAGGGATAGGATCCAGAGTTACCTAGACAAATTGGAGGATTGGGCCAAAAGAAATCTGATGAGGTTCAATAAGAGTCCTGCACTTGGGATGGAAGACTCCCAAGCGTTGTTACATGCTAGGGACCAACAGGAATATGCAGCCTCTTTGATGGAGCAAAGAAAATGCAGTTGTACTAATTTTCTGTGGAAGGTGTTGCAGGCAGACATTTGGCAAGTGACAAATACATTTCCTTTTAAGTGTTGTCATGCAAGAATTAAACTCTCACAATTTAATGGCTCCTAAGTGAAAAGAGAACCCTATCAGCTTGTAATGTAATGCAAAAAGAGCCACTATTCTCTAGGCCCTGGTATACACTAGGGTAGTGGTCCCCAACCTTTTGGGGCTGCTGGGCACCCAGGGGCAGGGCCACTCATGCGCTGAGCACCTGGGGGTGGGGCCACACACGTGCCCGGGGGCGGGGCTGTGCATGCACCCGGGGGCGGGGCCAAGCATACGCTGCATGCCCAGTGCTGGTGCCATCCATGCGCTGAACTCCCGGGGCCAGCGCCGATCCTGAGCTGCACGCCCAGGAGCCGGCATCACCCACACGCTGTGCGCCTGGGGCCGGCGCTGGCGCCGCTCCTGCGTTGCGTGCCCAGGGGCGGGGATGCCCATACGCCACGCGCCCGGTGCCGACACAGCCCATGAACCGCATGCCCGGGGGCAGGGCTGACCCTGATCACTCGGCGGGCACACAGAAATGGCCCGGCAGGCACCATGGAGCCCGCGGGAACCGCATTGGGGACCACTGCACTAGGGAATTATTTCAAAATAATCCCTCTTATTTTGAAATAATAAGCAGAGTGTCCGCACTACCAAGACTCTTATTTCAAAATAATGGGCTGGTTATTTCAAAATCTGTACTCCTGCTTTCCTCGGGAATAACACTTTGAAATTGTTATTTCAAAATATCATTAGTGTGGATGCTTCGCTACTGCTATTTCAAAATAACTACTCCCCAGAGTCATTCAAAGTAATTACTCTCCATTGCTTCCTGGGCTCTAAGCTGTGGTAGCACGTCCACAATAACAGAACCTGCCTCAGACTAATTTCGAGCCTCCCCCCTCTCCCCACCCCTCCCCATAGTGGGGGGACACTATTTTGATTTTGTTATTTTGTAAGTGACTTCAAATTTAGTTATTTCAAAATAATTTCCTGGCATAGACATGGCCTAGTGTTTTTTTGAATGAAGAGGAATAATTACTGTTGCAGCTGTGCCTATAAAGGCATAGATGCCTACAAAGCCATAGTATGCTTTGTAAACTATTGCTTCTGTGGAGACCCTGCCAACTTGTAATGTCCCAGAAGTTGGAGGGAAGTAATGTGACAAGCACTGTAATATGGCTTGACTTTTTAAAACAATTTGTTTCTGTAAAGTACTGTATACAATTATAGTATATGTGATAGCACAAAAATATCGGCAATTGTGAGGAATAACTGCTTAGTCAAAGGAATGGACAGATGGAATGAACTTTTAGACTCTTTTCCCTGTGCTAATATTCCCTGTACTCTTAAATATTAGAGGGCTCGATTTTAAAGTTTAATCCCAATCCTTGCTCCAGCCAAATGCCTACTGCACTAATTTCTGTAATACCATAAGTGTACATGGCACTTGATTTATTTTTCTTAAATGTCCCTGCTCTTTATAGCTTATGTTAGAGCCAAATTTGTCTTTGAAGTCAGCTGAATGTTTTCATTAACTTAAATGGTAGTAGGATCAGACCTTAAATAAACGGCACTCCCATAAAAGTCATTCAGAGTTTCATTTGAGTTAGATGTGAATAGATACTTCATGCATAGACTTAAAGAGAAGAGATTTTGGGATAATGTAACACAAAATACATATAGTTCCCATATGGAAAGAATGGTATTTTCAGTTTGCAAATGAATTGTTTGTGCAGCTTCAATTACCTTATTCTTAATTTTTTCCCTTAATTCACATTTCCAGACTTCTTTACAGCTAATGACCATCTATTGTGTTGAGGAATTTCTCTAATGCACATTATTTTTTTAAACTTAAATTGCCTTGTAAATGCTGCTATGGAGAGTCCAAAGCAATATGATAATTGGTGATGTTTGAAAATGTTCTGACCATGTTTTTTCATCTGAAAATAGGACTTCATTGGAAATAAGACTTTTTTTCCATGAGAAAAAATGTTTCTGTTTATCATTTCACTTACTAACTATAGAATTTGGGAGGGAAAAAAGTTAAAAATTGATTAAATAAAATTGGCTTTTTTATAGAAATTGTAGGAAATTTTACCAGTTTCTGAATGTTTTCCAACTTCTGCAAAAAGCCAGACACTCCCCTCCCCCAAGCGTATTCTGACCAACTGTGACAATGATTATATTAATGAAACTATACTGTTATGGACAACTACTTCAGAACACTGTAGCATATTTCTTTGTTTTATTTTATTTTAAGCTCCATTTGTGACACCTGGATTCTTTTAATCAGAGCATGGTTTTGTTTTTTCTGGATTTCATTTGTTCTCCGAGCACTATAAACCTGCCGTCTAACTTTGCCTGATGTTGTGCCCCTGTGGAGGGGTGTCCATGTCCACACAAACCCTTCATAGATTAATGTAAGGCAGAAGGGCCCAAATGGAACCAATAATTGATAAAACCTAATGGCAGATGGGGGAGGAGCAAGGATAGGATTATACATTAAAAAGTGAGATCAGAAACAGGTTGCAGGGATGAGTTATGACATTCCTTTGTAGACAGAAAAGGAATTGGCCAGGGACAAGAAGGAGAGGGAGCCCTAGGGCCCTTCCCTGCACCGTGAAATCTTACAAGAGACTCTAGAGGAGTGAAGTAGGCATTGGTAGTGGAGGGCTCACAGGAGGTAAGAAGATAGAGAGGTGGGGAGGAAGGTGAACAGGAAAACCAGAAATTGGATCTGAGATGAGCGGTCCAGATCTGCTCAGTCATAGCATTCTGGGACTGGAACTCAGAGTAGGGTGAGCCTGGGTTTTCTACTAGCCACTGGCAGAGGGGCACAGGACCAGGAATTGGAACAGAAGACTGCCTGAGATTACAAATGGACATCTTGTCTGGTGGAACTTTGTTATCCCTGAAGAGGACAAGGCAGGAGGGCTGAGTCATGGAGGGAGGGCATGCTGGGGAGTGCAAGGAGGGGGGTGGGCACAGCAATGATCACAAGATAGGACAAGCGCTAACTCCCAGCACCTGTGGTGTGACCATAAAGGTTTATTTGGTGTTCTGGGATCACATAAATCTAAAATTTCCAAGTTAATCTCAAACAAAAGTGTGTGTTGGGGGATAGAGAGCTGGCTCTTCCTCTTGCCAGACTTCTCCTTTCCCCACAGCCCACATTGGGTCCTTCTTTTTCACCATACAACCTGGACTCCTCAATTGACCCTGCAATTTCTCATCCATGAAGTAAAGTTGGATTCTGAGGGGCTAGTGATCTACCATTCCCTTCCTAATATCTGTAAGGGAACAGCTATCTGGCCTTTCTCCTTCACTTGCCTCCTTGGCCAAGATAAGTCAGTCTGCACACTACACTCACAGGAAATGAATAGAATGGGCATGGTAGAATAATCATTTAGCCACAGAAGAATTTTCTTCAAAAACGAGTAGTCCTGTGGCAACATAGGGTGCCTCTACACAGCACCCTTGCCTCAAAATAGATTATTTCATAATTTGGCGCTGTCTACACAGTGCCAAATTTCAAAATAACTCATTATTCTGAAATGCCCCTTAACTCTCATGGAACGAGGATAACTGGGACAACGGAATAAGCCACTCATTATTTCTAAATCTATTTTGAAATAATGAGCTGCTTCTGTACACCCAGCTATTCTATAGGTCTATTCTAAGCTATTCTATATTTTATATATCCCAAAATAGTGCCACAATGTAGACATACCCTTAGACACCCACAAAAATATTTTTGTTAGTCTCTAAGGTGCCACAGGACTGCTCATGGTTGCTGATGCTGAAATGCCATTTGCCTTATTGCAGTCTGATACTTCTCAGAATGCGTTATAGTAATATTTTACCTTTATTTGGCATGTATCAGCCCAAAATTACAGGAAGTGGCATTTAAAGTGTTAGTACCATTGCTGTATCAGTATTTCCCAGAACTACAGCTGCTGACTTCAGATGAAGTAGTCTGCCTGCCTTTCTAAAATAGTGGTACAAATGTAGCCGTGTTAGTCTGGTGCAGCTGAAACAAAAAACAGGACTGTGTAGCACTTTAAAGACTAACAAGATGGTTTAATAGGTGATTAGCTTTCGTGGGCCAGACTTTCTGCACATGATTGCATAAATTATATTTCTGGATGCGCACTATATATATTTCTGCTCTAATCCCACTGACAGAGACCAGAAACTTCAGGATCTCTACCAAGCATTTATAAACCTCAACCCAAAGAAATAAAAAAGCAAATTGAAAGAGACAGACGAATACCTAGAAACCAACTACTTCAAGACAGACCCAAGAAAAACCAACAATAGAACACCACTTGTCATAACCTAGAGCCCCCAACTTAAACCTGTACAACACATTATCATACTATACTGGAACAGGATACTAAACTCCGAGACGCTCTAGGAGACAGACCCATAGTCTCCTAGGGTATGTCTACACTACAACGTTAATTCGAACTAACTTAGTTCAAATTAGTTAATTCAAACTAAGCTAATTCGAACTAACAGATCCAGACTAAAAAACTAGTTCGAATTAGCGTTTTGCTAATTCGAACTAGCATGTCCACATTCAGTGGACCCTGAACAGGGCTTAAGGATGGCCGGAAGCAGTGCCGGCAGGGCATCAGAGGAGGACTTAGAGCGTGGACATGCTGTCTCAGGCTATCCGAGGGCTGCGCTTAAAGGGTCCCGACCCCCACCCCGGACAGACAGTTCTCAGGGGTACCCCGCTTGCAAAGCAGTCCTGGCTTGGAGTGCCCGGAGTACCCACACTGGGCACATCACAGCACTCGGCCATCAACCCGGATGCACTTGCCGCAGGCTGCCATCTGGGGAGAGGGGGCAATTGGGGGGCTGCAGGAGAGCTTCCACCCCCAGAAGCCTGCAGAACCAGCCCAGTCCTCCCCATCGGGGGCTCGTACCCCATTCCTCCCTCACCTCCTTCCACTTACCCTTCCCTAGCCCCCCTTCCTGATGTACAAAATAAAGATAACGTGTCTTCCAAAATGGAATCTGTCTTTATTGAACAAAACTGGGGGAGACTGGGAAAAGGAGGTGGGAGAGGGGAAGAGAGAGGCTGGGAGAGGGGAGGGCAACTAAAATGATCAGGGGTGGGGAACAGGTCACATATGAAGAGAGGCTAAAGAGACTGGGACTTTTCAGCTTAGAAAAGAGGAGACGGAGGGGGGACAGGATAGAGGTCTCTAAAAGCAGGAGTTGGGTGGAGAGGGTGCATCAAGAAAAGTTCTTCATTAGTTCCCATAAAGAAGGACTAGAGGACACCAAAGGAAAGGAATGGGTAGCAGGCTTCAAACTAGTAACAGAAAGTTGTTCTTCACAAAGCAAAGAGTCAACCTGTGGAACTCCTTGCTGCAGGAGGCTGTGAAGGATAGAACTAGAACAGAGTTTAAAGAGAAGTGAGATAAAGTCATGGAGGTTGGGTCCATGGAGTGGTATTAGCCAGGGGGTAGGAGTGGTGTCCCTGCCCAAAGTTTGTGGAAGGCTGGAGAGGGATGGCACGAGACAAATGGCTTGGTCACTGTCTTTGGTCCATCCCCTCCAGGGTTCCTAGGGTTGGCCGCTGTTGGCAGACAGGCTACTGGGCTAGATGGACCTTTGGTCTGACCCAGGATGGCCATTGTAAGCTCAGGGCTCAGGGTCGGGGGTCTCAGTGGACCCCCTTGATTCTCTTGCACACCTGCTCCTGGGTGGCCAGGCTGGCAGCTCTCCTGCCCTAGACAGCCACTTTCCTGTGCCTAGTGCGGAGATCGTGAACGAGGTCCACGATGTCTGCACTACCCAGGCGGGTGCCCGCCTCTTGCGGTCCCGGGCAAGCTCCCGGGAGCCGCCAGCCTGGTCCCGGGAAGAGGGGGAGGGCTGGGGGGCATCGGGTGGGTGGCTCGAGCCGTGCCAGGTGCAGGGTCTGCTGGCTGGGTGCTGGCAGGTTTGCACCTGGCACGGGCACCGTAGCCAGCCCGTGCCCCTTTAAGGCCTCCGGGGCCGGGAGGGGGGCAGACGAGTTTCCCTGGTCTTGGCCAAAGTGGCCACCAGGGAAAGCTGGGGAGGGCTAGCCTCCCACTAGTTTGAATTAAGTGGCTACACACCCCTTAATTCGAACTAGCTAGTTCGAACTAGGCTTAATCCTTGTAAAATGAGGTTTTCCTAGTTCGAACTAAGCGCTCCGCTAGTTCGAATTAAGTTCGAACTAGCGGAGGGCTAGTGTAGCGCCTATGAAAGTTAATTCGAACTAACGTCCGTTAATTCGAATTAATTTTTTAGTGTAGACATACCCCTATAGACAACCACCTAACCTCAAGATGATTCTTACCAACAGCCACAGGACATACCACACTAATACCAACCCTGGTACCTTCCCTTGCAACAAACCCCGTTGCTAGCTTTGTCTACATATTCACTTTGCTGATACCATTATTGGACCCAACCAAGTGAGTTATAAGATCAAGAACACATATTCCTGCGCATCCAGAAATATAATTTATGCAATCATGTGCCGAAAGTGTCCGTCTGCTATGTACATTGGACAAACATCTCAGACACTTCGCCAAAGGATCAATGCCCACAAAACAGATATCAGACAGGATCACAAAAAAAAACCAGTTTCTTGCCATTTCAACCAGAAAGGACATTGTCTCAACGACTTGATTACCTGTATCCTGCTTCAAAGACCTTTTAAGACTTCACTTGAAAGAGAATCCTCTGAACTGTCATTCGTGCTTAAATTCGACACTTTACACTCAAATTTGAATAAAGATGCTAATTATCTTACCCATTACAAAGATAGCTTCCCCAATTATCACCTCTAATATCATTAGCTCACATTTACCTCCCCCCTTCCCCCCCATCTCCCTTCTGTTCTGAAATTTGATTTGTCCTTTTCATATGTGTTCATTTTTTTAATTGTATCCTTTGGTATATATGGTTGTGACAATTTTCTTCCACTATTTGATCTGAGGAAGTGGGTCTGGCCCATGAAAGCTCATCACCTATTAAACCATCTTGTTAGTCTTTAAAGTACTACACAGTCCTGTTTTTTGTTTCTACCTTTCTAAAGATATTGCTCCTGGAGGAGCCCACTTACACTGCCAGTCTCCAATGACAGTTTGAGGAGCAGTGGGTCAGCCAGCCTCACTTGCTCTAAGGATCTGAAGGTGGGTGGGATCACCCAACTGTCTCCTAAAGGCATCTGGAGGAGGGATACAGCAGGCCCTCAGGACAACCCCAAGAAAAGGATTTAAAGTAAAGATTGTTTGGGGGGCTTTAAAGTTTGAGGCTAGCAGAACTGTGTGGACTGGGGAAAAGTCACTAATGTTTCAGGGTGCGTCTAGACTGGCTGCTTGAATTTGCGCAAGAGCACTGACTTTATAATGTACAAAATCAGTGCTTCTTGCGCAAATACTTTCACGCTAAAATGGCCATCGGAGCTTTCTTGTGCAAAAGCGCATCTAGATTGGCATGGATGCTTTTGTGCAAAAGCACTTTTTGCACAAAAGCATTCTTGCCAATCTAGACGCTCTTTTGCGGAAATACTTTTAACGGAAAAACTTTTCCATTAAAAGTATTTCCGCAAAATCATGCCAGTCTAGATGCAGCCCCTTAGTCTTCTATACAGATTGGTGAGCTTTAATTTCTCTTCAGTGGCTCTCATTTCCCTAGCAATAAATATGGAACTTTATGTTATGTATAAAAGAAGTTATGGAAGGAAGTTGAGGTATCAGATGACTGGCTATAGGCACCAGTTGCCTTGAAGAAAGGAGATCTTGTTGATCTAAGTAATTAGAGGTAGACGTTATTATTGGTACCAGAAAAATCATGAGGAGAGTAATTGTCAACAGATTAAAGCCAGCTTTAGAGGAAGTAGCAGACAACAAACTATGTGGCTTCAAACTAGCCTTAAGTAATATTGATTATACATGCTTTCTCCAACAGTTGGAGAAGAGAAAATAGGGATTAAAAATGTGTGTTGTTTTCATTGTCTTCACAAAGGCATGTGGTTTGGAGGGAAGCATTATGGAAAGCAGTAAAATCGTAAAAAGAGTTCCAGAGAGGACAATTGCACTTACAAATGGTATGTAGGAAGACTCCTATGGAGCCATAAGAATTGAAAGAGAAATAAGCAATTGGTTGAAATCAAAGTATTGTGTAAGACAAGGGGACATGGAGTCTGTCATTTTTCATCAAATTTTTAAATTCTACATTAAGAATTGTAGACAAGTTGGAGACAGTGCTTTATTAAGGCATAAACTAAATAAGCTGAGCTTTGGGCCTCTAAAAAAGGGAAGAATTGATTCCATTTCAAATTTCATCAATCAGTTGATTAATAAAGGAGATATGGGGGAGAGATTATATCTAAATGTAGGTATTTTTGTTGAAATATAACAAATATCCACATCTGGCTACACAAATACCCTTTCCCTTCACTAATTGTTTATTATTGATAGGTGGGAGGTCAGGGCTGAGAAAAAATAATTGCACTTGTAAAATTAGTATTTCTGAGTAAGTCTGCTATCCATCTCTTAAAGCAGTGTTTTGTTGGCCAGCTGCTACTGGTAAAATTCTGACAATGCCTTTATAACTTATTTAAATAAATAATCTCACTGCTGAAAATTGGAGGGAAATATGAAGTCAGAGATGGCAATTTCATGAAGCAACCCTGCCAAGCTCTTACTTGTATAGGACTTGTCCTGTATAGCATCCAGGTTGGCCAGTAATAGCAGAAGGCTATCTTTTGTTCATGGCCGAGAGTGTTCAGTGGTACAGGTACTCCTGTTTTTCCTTTGCTTTTTTACATGTTACTTTGTCCACATTGCCAATTGAATGACAAAAGTTTTGTCAGTCACAGGTACTTAAAGCCCCTTCCCTAAAAGACCTAAGTTTTGCAGTGGCAAGGGACAGTGTAAATGGATCATTGATAGCAGAGAGCACTGTCCTGTAGACAAGGCAAACCCCACTCATAGGGCGTGAAAGCATTTTGCTGGCAAAAGTGCCAATAGCAATTAGACTGTCCCCATGTCACTAAAAACAGTGTATGTAGACACAGCCTTGTGTATTCCTCCTTCTTGTAATCTGTACATGTATACAATTGTGTACTCTAGTATGCAAGGCACTTTCTGCTTCTTGCACTATTCAGGAAAGTGGATCAAGGCTAATGGTGCATGAAGGATGAAGTTAAAAGGAGAAGCAATTTAGCATCTCTCCAGATTCAGATTGGGGACCACCAGGAAAACATGCAGTTCAACCTGATCCTTTCACAAAATATAAGGGGGGTCATATTGGGACTGTCCCCTAGCACTCTTTCAACAACCTGACCATTTCCTGGGTAGTGCAGGAAATAAGGATCAACTCCAGGTTTAGCCAGGTGCAGTGCCTAGGAAGAGCCAGGGGAAGTAACAGAACCCATACCTGGGAAAGCATTCTTTCTGCTTGGTACTACATTTAACTTTGGGAAACACTAGTCCCTTAATCCCAGCCATGTACAACAGTTCCATGGACATGTTCAGTAAAAAGAATGTCAGTGCCCAACCTCCACACTAACTATATGCAGGCCTGCCAATGGGGAGGGGAATCCAAAGGAGGCAATTGTGCCAGGGTCCAGCCTTTAAAAAGTGCCCCAGGCTCCCAGCTGCCACTACTGCTAGTAGGGCAGCAGTGGCACCGGATCCCCTGGCCCTTTGAATTGCTGCTGGAGCACTTCATGGCATGCTTTAGCCTACTCTTGGGCCTGCCAGGGGAGGCAGGAGCATTGTAGGGTGTTCTCCAGCCAATACTGAGGCTCCACCCCTTCCAAGAGCACAGAGCTGCCCCTCCACCTTGTCCAGAGTCCCCCATGACGCTGTCGTCACCCCTCACCATTTGACTATCCTATAGACCTCCATCCAGATGCAAGGATCCCCTTTGGTGCATTTACCTTTTGTCAGAACCCAGGCTCTGATTAACTTTGAAAGTTAGATATACGAATATAGATATGTAACTTCTGCAATGTATACACTCTACTGCTTCTCCCCCTCATTGAAGCTATCACATTATTGCTTTATATGTCACTTTGCAAAGTCAGTAAACAGAGATAACTAACTGAACTTGACAGTAGATTGGGATAGAGTGGATGTACTGATATACCTGAAGTTTTCAGCATTGCAATGAATGAAATCTTTTGTTACTTTTTACTTCCCTTGCCTCCTCCCCCACCTTAGGGGATAAAGGCAAAAACCGAGGAAGACTTAACGTTTGCAATGTAGGTGCTACTGGGATAGAAATAATAATCACCCATATCACTTATCAGTACCCTATTGTGCTAGGCACAACCCGTACATATTTCTCATTTCTTTATTTTTCCTTTCATATAGCCTTAGATCAAAACCCATGAATTTCCTTCACATATTATGTAGCTTAGTGCAGTTTTAAAGAACAGCATGATCAGCTGTGACAAAGAAATGTCATATTATGAAGGAGCTGTATCTTTAGATCACTGGTGCGAGAGCCGAATCAAGCAATCCTCATCTCCCAGGGTGAAATGGCATTAGAATTCTGGCTTTACTTCTGTACTTAATGGTTTGCTAATGTGATTGGCCATTACATCTAATTCACAGGAGGGACACAGGGACACAAATGAGCACTACAGAAACATATCTACCCTTTTGATGGGTGATCCCTTCAGGGAGCTTTAAGATCATCAGTGGAACAGCATAAGCATAAACTAGATGGCCGTGTTCTATTTATAGTTTCTTACTGAATCAGCTCTCCATTTGCGACTAATCTCAAGCTTATAACATTAAGCATTAAAAAATGTGGCTAAAATTAAAAATAAGCAATACATATTTTTGGCTAGTAGTAATATTTTCTCTCTTTAGGATAAATATGAAATTATCATGTATATCAAGTCTAACATGATCAGTTAAAGACTGGTGTGTTATAACAAAAAAATAGATTAGCTTCAATCCGACTCAGAGGCAGTCACACAGATTGAAATTATGCCCCTACTGAAGTCAAAGTTCCGAAAAATCTTCAATTACGTCCACACTGCAATTGCGTTCTTTCAAAAAAAAATCAAAAGAACAGAGTGGGTTTTCTGACAGCGATAAACCTCTTTCTACAAGGAAGAACGCCTTTTCCAAAAGAGCTCTTTTGGAAAAAGGCATGTGTGGATGGAGAAGATTGGGGGGTTTTTGAAAGAAGAGACCACCAGGAAATAACACAGGTGCCCTGGTAGCCACTTGATTCAAAGTAATCACAACTCCATAGTTCAGGGCTACTCAACATGCGGCCCACAGGGCAGTTTGGGTTTACGCGGGGCTCAACATGAGGCCCAGGGGTAGGATCCTTTGAACATGGCCTCCACTGGGAACATGTGCCACAATGGCGACGCATCTTCCAGGCAGGGTGTACATTGAAAGACGCAAGCAGATGGGCTGGACAGACGAGTACAGGGTGTCAGCGTTTCTAGGGAGGAGATGCCGGGAGAGCTGGAGCATTGTGGGAAGTGCTTTCTATTGATGTCTGTCAGTGTGAATGAAGCTATTTGCATAACTTAAGTTGTGGCCTTCGGCATGTTCTGAGAGTATCATTTTGCCCCCTGGGGCTTCCAACATTGAGTAGCCCTACTGTAGTTCCTGTCTCCTGGCCCCTCTTAAAGCTTCAGGCATCTGGACAAGCCTTGTGGCAGGAAGCCAGCCCTGGAGCAGCACACAGCTCTCCCTGCCATAGGGCTGCTCACCTTTGGCACAGCCACAGGCCCACTGAGACTCCACTGGCCCTTGCAGGGAGCCGGACCAGGGCTCCCAGGACCCACCAAGGGGTACAAAGTGGTGGGCACCCTCATGGTCTACAGCAGAGATCTTGTGCCTCCTTGAGCTGTGGGGTGAGGAGAAGATTCTACAGGATCTCCGCTCCAATGCTGTAATGCAGATATTTATGGCTGGATGGCCGAGGCCCTGGCAGAGCAGGGACACACACCCTGGACCATAGAACAGGTCTGGAATAAGGTGAAGGAGCTCTGCCAGGGATATGTGAGGGCCAGAAAGCACAGCTTGCGCTCTGGGGCAGGACCCAACACCTCTGATACCAGGAGGTCCACCAGATCCTGGGTGTTGGGGAAGCTGTTTCCCCACCCGTTGTGGTGGACTCCAGGCTGGAGACGCCTGTTGTCACCCAGCCAGAGGTCATGGAGGAGAAGGACGAGGGTGAGGAGGGTCAGGAAGAGGAGGAGAATGACACGGCCACAGTGAAGCTGTCCCTGGAGCCAGTTGCCATGAGCCAGGATGTGTCCCAGGCATCATCTGATGCTGGGGAGGGATCTTCAAGTGAGTGCTCGCAGTTTGTCACACACACAAGGTGGGGGAGGTGGGCGCAGAGAGGGAGGGATGCAAGCCTCGCTTGGCCTGCTTGGGCTGGACATTGTGCTGCAGTCTGTGCATGTGGAGCCTCATGCAGCAGTGTTATTGTGCACCACATGGACTCAGAAGGCAGCCCCTGAGCCCACCCAGGCTCCTGATCCCAGGCTCAGGGGAGGCCACACACATGTCTGGCCCCAGGGGGTAGGGGGAGATGCCCTCCCACCACCTGTCATGGCGAGAAGTAGGCTAGCCACAAGGACTCAGACACGATCCCAGACACGCCAAGGAGAGCTGCACACTGCACACGGGCATGCCTACACATGCAAGGTACCACCTGCTCCCATGGACAGCGCTGCTAGGTGAAGGTGTGTGTGGAGGCCCCAGGGAGGGCCAGACTGCTCCTGGCTCCTCTGCCAGCCATGGGATCCCGCTGTGGCTGGACACTTCCCTTGCCTGCTTGTCCATGGGAGTTGGGAAGACAGCAGCCAGCATGGTTTCCTGGGCTCATCAGGGCTCACCACACATGTCCTTGCTCCCAGCACTCCCCCCTCCCCCATCCTCAGGTGTGAGAACTGTTGGTCGTTGCTCACGGAGGAGGGCATGGCCTCAGGGACAGTGTCTGCATGGATGACTGACCACCTCTCCCTCTTTGTATTCTCCCCAGACGGACCAGATGGGACTGAGGGGTAAGCCAGCCACCTGACCCCAGGGGACCGGAAAGCACTCCAGGGTCCAGGAGGAGCTGATGAGGCAGCATGTCGGCATCCTGCATGACATGCAGCAGACCCTGGTGCAGAAGGTCTGGGAGGACTCAGACTGGTGTACCCGCATGTGGGACCAGCTCATATGGCAAGGCAATAACATGTGTGCCATCATTCGGGAAATGATAGCATACCCAGCTGCTGTCGTTGCTCCTGCCTACCACCCTCCTGTTCCCCAAGTGATGCCCATGCTCCATCCCCTTGCCCCCTCTGCTATCCCTGATCTCACTCCAGCCCCTCCTCCTGTGCACCCTCCTGTGGTCCCCGGACCTATCCAACCCCAAGTTTGATGAGGTCCCCACACCTGAAGTGGGACATCCACCTGCCCCCCATACCTCTCCCAGCACTGAGCCCTCCTCCCCTTCCAGATTTTGAGCCTCCTCAGCTTTTTTTTAGTGAAAGATTAATACAAAGTTCATTTTGTTCAAATCCAAACAGGTATCTTTATTCTGAGGTCAGGGAAGAGGCAAAGGGAGTGGTTGTGGTGGAAAAGAGATAGGGGTGCAAGCCAGAGACCCCTAGTGGGGAGGTCTTGGGGAGAATTACTGGGGTCCTTGAGAGAAACTCTCCCTCAGGGCCTCCTACATGAGCATCCTGGCCAGATGGGCCTTGTGGATGGCAGCTGTCCGTGGCTGTTCAAAGGGTCTCCCTTTGCTGATGGCCTCTGCTCCCCACTGCGGGAGGAGGCCTCCTCCTTCCTCTTAACAATGTTGTGGAAGACACAACATGCCAAGATGACCTCAGGATGTTGTGTTCCCTTAGATCCAGATGGGTCAGGAGGCACCTGAACCATGCCTTGAGGCAGCCAAAGGTGCACTCCACCTCATCCTTGCTAGGCTGAAGTGGAATTTAAACTGGTCCCTGCTAGGGTCCAGGAGGCCAGTGTACAGCTTCATCAGCCAGGGCATCAGGGGGTAGGCCACATCCCCCATGATGCACAGTGACATCTGCACATCCCCAACTGTTAAGTCACAGTGGGGGAAGAATGTGCCCTCTTCCAGCTTGCTGTAGAGGCTAGAGTTTCAAAAGATGTGGGCATTGTGTGCTCTGCCTGACCACCCGATAAAAATGTCTGCAAACTATCCATGGTGGTCGACCAGAGCCTGCAGTACAATTGAAAAGTACCCCTTCCTGTTGATATACTGGGTCACTTAATGTACAGGTGTGCGTATTGGGATGTGGGTCCGATCTATGACTCCCCCACAGCTCAGGAATGCCAGAGCAGCAAATTCTGCGACGATTGGGTCCAGATCTCCCAGGCTGATGACACAGCACAGCAGGATGGAGTTGATGGCCCTCACAACCTGCAGAAGGATACCAAAAACACACAAAACAAAGAATAAGAGGGAGAACTTTAGCCCTTGGGAGGTTCCCGCCCTCTCCCTTCCCCCAAAAAACTCCTGGTGCCACCCCCTATGAGATCACCTCCCCTCCAGCAGGAGAGCTCTGTGAGGGTGAGATGACACAACCCCTCAGGAATGTGGCTTCCTTCCCAACCCCTTCCCTACAGATGCCTCCCTTTCCCGAGAGACCCCCTTTTCCAGATCTTCCCCCCCATCTCCATATAGGGACTGCAGCCAGAGAGTGCCTAACCTCCATGAGGAGGGCCCCAACAGTGGACTTCCCCATGCTAAAATGGTTGCCTACTGAATGGTAGCTCTCTGGGGTGGTGAGCTTCCTGACAGCAATTGCAATCCACTTCTCCTGGGGGATGGTGGGCCGCAGGTGGGTTTCATGTCATCGGAGGGCAGGGGCAAGCCAGGCACACAGCTCCAAAAAGGTGACCTTATTCATGGAGAAATTTTGGAACTACTGCTGATCATCCCACTGCTCCATGACCAGGAGGGCCCACCAGTCGGAGCTGGTGTCCAGCCTCCAAAAAACACCTTTCTTCTGTGGTGTGCGGTTGCACAGGTCTTGCTCCCACACACAAGGAGAGGGTACCCAGAATGAGCTTGGAGTCGAGCTCATGCAGGGCCATGAAGGCAGCCTGACCAAACTGCTGCAGAAACTGCAGCGGCCGTGTGGGGCCATTGCATGCCATGGGGCAGCTCCGGCTCTATGGCACTAACAAAAATGCTGTGTCATCCAAAAAAGCTGGGAAACCAAAGCAGGCACTGCAAAAGTCCCTTGGAGAGGTAGGCAAGCATTCAGCAGAAGCAGAGAAACGGCTGTTCAGGGAGGTCCCTTTAAGCGCATGTCTCAGTTAGGCTTCGGCACCAATACTAGGAAACAACAGGTGACATAAAGCCCTGCCTGAAGTGGTTCTGGGTGACCTTATATGCAAGAGAGTGTCCAATCAGTGTGGATGCTTTCTTTCAAAAAAACAGATCACTTTTTTATGTGTTTTGGCAGTGTGGACACGCTCTTTTGGAAGAAGTTTTTTCAGAAGATCTCTTCTGGAAAAACTTTTTCTGAAATTAGTCTGCAGTCTAGATGTAGCCCTAGGGAAAATACTTTCTCTACCCCAAATATGGTGAGTACAGGTTGGACATCTCTTATCCAGCAACCACAGGACCTGATCAATCCCAAACCAGGAAGTTTGCTGGACTAGAGAAGATTCCCTGCCACAGCCGCCAACACTACCAGCTGGAAGGGAGGGACAGGCGGGGTAGTGGGACTACCTGCTGGCCCTGCTGGGCTGCCTGATGGGTTACTGGCCCTGCTGCTGCTGCCCCTGCCAGGTTCCAGCTGCCCGTGCTGATGCAGGCTGCTAGAGGTTGGCCCTAGCCCTGGTTAAGCTACCAGGGGCTGCTGAGTGCTTGGGCTCTGGTCCTAGCCCCGCAGCAGGCTGCAGGCTCTGGCCCTGCTTTAGCAGGCTGGCTGGAGCTCCAGCCCCATGGTGCTGTGTGTTGTTGGAACTCCTGCCAACCTTGACCCCGGTCCCACTGCTGCGGGCTGCTGAGAGCACAGGCTCCTGCCCCGTGGCAGCCCACAGACTCTGGCCCTCCTTCTGCAGGCTGCTCTGGCGCCAGCCCCATGCTATCATGGGCTGTTGCAAGATTGATCCTGCGCTGCTGGGAGCTGCTCCAACCCGGTCTTAGTGCCACAGGCTGTCGGGAGCTGCCAGGGGCTGCTGCCGGCTCCAGATTCACTGCTGCAGGCTTCTGGGGGCTGCTTGTCAGCCCCAGCCTCTGCCCCAGCCTGCCTGCTTCAATCATTCTGGATTGCCGTCCTGCTACTAACTACCAGGGTTCTCTGATCAAGGAACATCCATGGTTCTGCCAGACCATGGCTGTTGCCAGACGTTGCTGGACCAGAGAATTCCAGTTTTTGAATGCGCAACCTGTAGTCAGAGCATGTGGGTGTGACCTGCTATATGGACACCAGGGAAATCATTCTCTGTATTAAATCAGTCATTGTCTCTGGTGTTCCATCTCCAGTCATTGGAGATATTTGCACAGACAGTTGTAGATGGATCATATGCCCTTATAGAAAACCTCAGCATACCATCCCCTCCATAAATGTATCTAGCTCAGTCTTGAAACAAGTTAGATTTCTTCGCATAGACACACTACTCCCCTTGGACAGCTGTTCTAGAACTTCAGTCCTCTGATGTTGAGAAACCTTTATCTAATTTAAACTTAAGGGCCAGTTTATACCCATTCATTCTCATGACAACACCTGCCCTTCATTTAAATAACTCCTCTACCTCCAGGGTGTTCATCCCTCTGATATATTTGTAGAGAACAGTCTTATCTCCCCTCAGCTTTTGTTTGGCTAGGCTAAACAAGCCAAGCTTATTGAACTCTCCTCATAAAACAGGATCCACATTCCTCTTCACCCTAGTAGCCCTTCTCTGCACCTGTTCCCATTTGAACCCATCTTCCTTAAACATGGGACACCAGAATTGCATAGAATGTTCCAGGTGAGATCTCATGAGTGCCTTATAAAATGGCAGTAACACTTCCCTATTTCTACTGGAAATACCTTACTGTGATGGGGTGTCTGCCTCACACTGGCCCTTTAAGGGTTAAAACCCAGCCCTGGGAGAAGGCTGGAGCTGTGGAGCCAGCAGCTGTGGCCAGTATGAGCCAATTAGGGTCCAGCTAAAGGCAGTATGTATAAAGGCTCCTGAAGCGGTGGTGACAGATACATATTGACTGTAGAGCAGGAGGAACCTAGCTGTCAGGGAAACTAGAGATGTACCAAAACAGAGCCGAGGAAAGGCAGGCAGAGCTGGGGAAGCTCTGGCCAGGCAAGCTCCTAGGCTATAGGCCCTGAAGTAAGGCCTCAGGGTACTAGAGTGAAGAGAGGCAGCCAGGGTAGGAAAAGGCAGCAGGTCCACATCCCTTTGCCAATGATAAGTGGCCACTTCAGTCTGCAGTTTGTCCATCTAGCAGGGGCTAGATGAAGACTGGCAGTGGGTCACTGAGGTAAGGTGGGTATAGGGGGCTGGTGGTTCCCAGAGGGGGAGGACTCCAGAACATGGGTGCACTGCAGTGGGGCAGTACTCAGGTAGGAGGGCAACATGGTCTGGGAGGGATGTGGACCCTGACATAGAATGGAGAAGAACAAGTATCAGTAAGTGAGAGACTAGCTAGAAAGGGGTGCTCCAGTGCTAAAAAAACTAATTCCCAAAGTGTGCAGCAAGAGGCACTCATGGTAGTGAGTCATGCTGTGTTGTTTACCACAAAAGCTCATCACCTAATAAACCATCTTGTTAGTCTTTAAAGTGTTGCATAGGCCTATCTTTTATTTACCTAATGCATCCTAGGATTGCATTAGCCTTTTTTCATGGTTACCTCACACCCATGTCTTTCTCCTCCTCCATTACTTTCACCTGTGAAGTCTTCAGCTTGTAGTAAAAATTCTTGCTGTTAGTCTCTAAGTGCATGACCTTGCATTCTGCATTATGAAATTTGATCCCATTTCTGTTTCTCCAGTTTCCCAGGTCACCCAGAACTTATTCTATGATATTCTATTCCTCCTCATATTGGCAGTTGCTCCCTAACTTGTGTCTTCTGCAAACTTCATTAGCATGCTCCTGTTTTTATGCCAAGGTCATTAATGAAAATGTTAAATCAGATTGCTCCCAAAACTAATCCCCCAGGAAAGCAACTAGTACTCTGATCTACACTTTCCAGGTGACAGCTCTGACCAGTATGCTGTTGGGTATTCTAGGGTGGGGCTTACACTCACTTATTGATGCTTTGTTTAAAATACTTGAATAGGTGTTAGACCAGGCCATGAGAGAATGACTCTAAAGCCTCATTGTTAGGGAATTCCCCTGGGATGAAGACATTCTGCAATGAAGTCCTTGCTCTAGAGTAGTCAATAGAGTAGTGGGCAAATACCAGCCCATGGGCTGGATCGAGTTTGCCAGGGTTAGCCCCTAGCAGTCTACCATCTCTATATTTATATGCACTTCTGCAGGTATGGGCACTTGCAGCTCCTATTGGCCGTGGATCACCATTCCCGGCCAATGGGCACTGCGGGAAGCAGTGCAACCAAGGACACCACTTTGCCATTCCCAGCCAATGGGAACTGCCCAATCTGCAGTAAACAGGAGTTGCAAGCACCCACACCTGCACAAGCACAGGTAAATATAGTGATGGTAGTCTGCTGGGGGCTAACCCTGGTGAGCTGCCACCATTTTACTATCCACTCCTGCATTGTAGAGTGGTCTCTCATATGTCGGGTGAGTGCTCTAACTATTGGTCTATTGAGAAGAGGCTCCTTCTCCTTCTTGTTTTTGTGAATATTGTCCTTCATTTGCTTTGATTTTTATTTTAAAAGGGGTTAAAAGTTCCCCAAATTAACTTTTGATTCAACCCAAAATTAAAGTTTTCTGACTCTTTCAACTTCTCAAAAGTTCCACAACTATTTGGTTTTGGTTCTGGTTCAAACAGAACCATTCCTATCTCAACCCCCAGCTCTCAAAAAATCACTAGCGGTTGTGAAGCTGTATTATTTCCCCGAAGTTGTTTTTAAGGAAATCGCCATGCAGTTTTCCTTGATTTGCTGTTTTAAGTCCAAAGACTGAACTATTATAAGCAATTTTTTCTTATTGTTTTAGAAATAAAATGGAGTACTAGAAGAATAAATGTTATAGTCCTTTGCAGAGTGGAAAATCAGAGAGATTTTGCACATACATAGCTACTTTTAAAAATGTGAGAACATAGTACATGTTTGTAAGTACCAAAATACAAGGGGTATAATGGTTTTTAACTGCATACTCTATGCTATAGAAACTGATGACACCAACAAATATCAGCCTATTACAACAATAGAGGAACATGACTCAGAAAATGTAGAACAGAACAAAGTTTGTTAAATCTTGCATATAAAACATGTTCTCTAAAATAGTTCTCTCACTTGAGAAGATGGGTAATAGTGCAAATTGTGCTGTATGTTAAACAGGAAAGTTCATAACTATAAGAGGACAGACACAACAGTTCTATGATATATGTTTCAGAGGTAGCCATGTTAGTCTGTTTCTCTCTCTCTCTCTCTCACACTCCCTATAACTGTGTTAATCCTTAAAGTGCCACTGGACTCCTTGTTAGTGCTGAACAGAGTAACACAGCTACCTTTCTGAAACTAGTCATCATTTAGGAGGAGCTCGTGAATAAACAGACAAATTCTCTCAAATATATAATAGATAACCAACACGCTTTACATTTGTTCAGAATTAGAGAAAGAGTCCAAAGCAAGGGGTCACAAGTTCTCTGTGATTTTACTGATGTCTTGATGTAGAACTCCAAAGACTTCTCCAGTGTGGGAGATGAAAAGACTTTACAACAGGAAATGTAAGAGTTCAATGATATACAACATTTCTGAGTTTCTTGCCAAGTTATGACAAGAACATTGATGAATTAATAATAGGTGGAAGTATAGCCAAAAACTAGAATACAATTTTCCAATGAGATTGGAACCAATTATTCCTCTTCCAGTTCTTATTTATACATGTTCTATTTTAAATTCTGGCTTGAATTTTTATATACTAGTACCAACCAAGTGAACTTTCACTGGCTCACAGAGCTTCAGTGCCATGATATTTTCTTAAGGGCCCTATCATGTGAAATGCAGACTCCTGTCAATGTGAGCTCGGGCAAAAGGAATTGGTGTAACATGCATTGCACAAGATCATGCCACTAATTACCTACAGAGCACAGTGCAGGAGAAGAAATCTACATCTTAAAACTCTAAGGATGAAACAGACATTGTCCTTAAAAGGGGGCATTTGACTGCCTCTCTGAAAGATTAATCATACTTATAGCCCAGCCTTATGCTAGTCACCAATTAATAGAATTATTTTAAAAAAAATAAAGTATATAAGTTCTAGTTCATTGTAATAAAGTCTCCTTCTGAATGTTTTAAAAAATACTTTACTTTCTAGAAGATCCGCATTATAAATTAAGAAAACTAAGCTTCTAGCTTATATTATAAAGATTTTTAGTATTGTACATGAATTCACTCTAAGAACATATCATTAATATTTTGCATCTATTAATGTATGTGAGAGAGATTTGAAAATGAATTAGCAATATCTGAGAAACTTATATTCTATAAATAGCATTGTACATTTAATTAAGAGAGTCCTTTATAGGGCATTTGGATCAGAATCTTTGTCCCTGTAACAAATGTGAAAACAAATATTATTTAAAAAAAAGTTTAGCAGTTTTGTACACAATGTTTATGTGCTTCCACATAACTTGGAAGTCACTTCATTCTTCTAATGAATGTTAATCCATCTGTGGTATATTATAGTTGGCCTGTCTCCCACCTCTCATGAGAAGCTTTGGATTTAAGAGTTTATCTTCTGTTTAGCTAAAATGTTTATCTTAACATTTTGGGAAGGGGGAGAAATAGACTTCGCCTTTCTTGAAATTTGACAGCTTAATGAAAATCATCATAAAAGGATCATGAGATGGTCCCAATTCAGACAGGCTTTTAAAGCATATGCATAACTTTAAACATTTAAGTATTGACCTCAGTAGGAGTACTTCTGCAACTAAAGTTAGTCAGGCTATACAACACAGAGATACAAATGTGATCATTCCAATGAGGAATGAAAACACATTTTGGAACCTTGAAAGTTGCCATGAAATTGAATTGTTGTCCTCTGGTTAGGTCTACTTGCAACAGTGTGAATATACTTAAATACAGCAAAATATATGGATTTTAAATTGTGTACGCTTTCAAATCATTATGGGTATGTCTAGACTGCATCCCTCTGTCGGCAGAGGGATGCAGTCTAGACATACCCTATGTGTGAGTACCTCTGGTTTAACTATGTGACTAGTAAGCAGTCCAAAAATATGGTGGTCTTGGAACTAAAATGATATTTCTGAATCCTCTGACATTCTATAAAATGCAGATGGCTATATACTTTTGCTAATCATAAGAAACAAAAGAAAGGATTTCAAGATTTCTTCTTTCTTACTTCATTCTATTCATGCATGCATGCATATTATTTTCCCTGAGGTGTATGCTCTAAAAAATCAAGAATGAGAACAAGTTCTTTGGTTCATTATTCAAGCTCAGGCTGTAAATCTTGCTATTTTTCACTAAAATTAGTTAAAAATATTTTTTGTTGGATTATAAACTCAGTATGTTAGTTAATCAGCCTTCTTCAATAAAACAGTTGTATTACTAGATAAATTCCCATTTTGAATCTATCAGAATAAAAACTGAATATGGACAGTGGAATTTAGTTTCAATGTTTAATACTAAAATGTGAATTTTTGAGTTAACGTTATAGATAAGATACCACTAGTTTCCAGTATATCAAATTTCATTATAAAGGTAAGATTAAACATATGTAGCTAGAAATATATGAAAGCTGAATATTCATAACAGTGAAGTGAACTATAAAATAAATTATTTAAATTTCTGCAGATTCAGCAATCTCAAATGCAATGTCCTGTGTCTTACTGTATTGACAAACCATGGTACTGTGCTGATGAATTTCAAAGTGCATGACATGTCTCTTTTTGTCAGAGCCACATGTCATGGACATTTGTGAATTAAGTCTGATTCTGAGGTCATACTTTTGTTTTGACTAGGAAATGGTAAACTTTCTTAAAATATATGGAAGTTCCTTCCAGGCATGCTTGTCTTACTACAAACGTAACATTGTATATTACTTTTTCATCATTGGGCTATTTGCTATTCTGGGGCACTCCCTCTCTCACATTTTTATGACAATTTTGAAAGATCTTGGTATGGCTCTAAATGAAAGTGGAACTAAATGCTGAAACCTTGAGATTTTTCTCAAAACACAATTCTTGTTTCCTGACCATTCTCTTGGAATGTGGAAGGCACAGCAACAGTGCAAGAACTTATACCTTGACTACTCTGCTATTACCTATTCTGGATCATGGCCTCTTTTTCTCATTTTGACCAAAAGTTCCATCATGGACTTTCAGAAATCTTCTTGATGAAGTTTTTGTCAAAACTGATGCATTTCCTTGATGTCTTAGCAAAAAAATGCAGTTTGTAAAAAATAAAATCAACCAGCTGAACATATTTTGAAAATTACACACACACACACAGAAAATGTTATTGTGGATAATTACTAAAATATCCAGAATATGACATTTGCAATCATATCTCTATTTCATTTGCGAGAGGGGAAATAATATTTCTATGTCAGCTTGTTTATAATTCAAAGGCTGAGCCAATTGTCCACCATATGTGGGCTCATTCTCCTACCTCCTGGACTGATATAATAATGTGTTATGAATATCATGTGGTTTTTACTGTTACTGCTGGATATCAAAAGGACAACTCATAGGATTATTGGTTCTCTTGAAATATTATCACTGAATTCAGTAAGCCTATTGTTTGAGAGGTTATACACAATGTTATTTTGCCCTAAATATGTTACCCTTGTGTTTGACACATTCTCTTCTAACAGTGAGCCAAAATATTGTTTCTGTGGTATGTTCGTATAAAACTTCCTTGCTTCTCAGAGGGGTCCAAGGTGAAGTAGCTACTGTATTCCTATCATTCAGCACGTTTGCCTTCTGAGCTTTCTATAAT
This sequence comes from Pelodiscus sinensis, assembly GCF_052426305.1. Taxonomy (NCBI): domain Eukaryota; kingdom Metazoa; phylum Chordata; order Testudines; family Trionychidae; genus Pelodiscus; species Pelodiscus sinensis. The sequence continues at coordinate 52,904,771 of NC_143055.1, read as the reverse complement.
CTTTCTTCTTTTATTCATGGGGTGTTGAAATAAATGTAACAGCTACCATGAGTGATGTCATGGTATTCCATGGCATTCCAGCCATACTTCATGCTTTTCTAAAATGCTAAATGAGATTTATTTATATATACATATAAAGAGTAACATTATTCATATGAAGTATGGTTAGTCACGAACAAACAATAACAACAAATTTAACATTTTAGTACTGAAATTCTTTCTGAAAGTTACCTGGCCAGAGCTGAGCTTCTTCATATAAATATTTAAGACTTCATTTACAGAGTTCAGCTCTACCCTTTTGAGCCAGATATGTTGTGTGATACTTAGCTAGTTGTGCAAAACAACATGTAGAATTATATGTAGTGGAACTTGGGTAAGAGTTGCACTTTGTCATAGGGTGCCCCGGGGTCATGTCCTCCAGTCCCCTTTCACCGCCCCTGCTTCCTCTCTTTCCCTCAACCCGCCCCCTCTGGATCATGAAAGTGTTCCTTTCCCTGGTTTCCCAGGGGCACCCCGAGCAGGGGGTGAGGAGGGTCCAGGCCCTCCCTCTCTCCAGACCCCAGCACAGGACCCTAAGGTGGGTGGAGAATATCTGTTCTCCCCTCTCCTGTCTGATGGGGCTGCGTGCTGCAACTCATCAGCCTGCAGGATTCCGATTTGCACCAGTCCTGGGCTGCTTCCTCACCTCCGCTCACCAGGGTGTCCTGCTCACTTCTTTCTGGAGGCCCAGAGCCCTTTCATCCATTCCTCCGGCTGGCCTCCTCTATCCGAGGGCCCCCACCCCCTTTATACTGCTGAGGACGCCTGCACTGGCATCTGCCCAGTCGGCTCCTCCCCCCGCCCCATCCACCTGACTCTGCCCCCAAAGTCTTTCCCGGCACCATTGCCTACCTTCATCGGGGCGTCAGTGGGGATGCCGACTACACCGCTGACTGTGTGGCGCACTCCCGCCACCACCACGGCTTCTCTCGAGGCGGGGAAAGCCGGTCCGCCCCTCTCTGTCCCCCCGGGGGGGACCTGGGATAGTGCAAGGTTGTGTCACCCCGTCACACACTTATATCAAAATAGTTGCGCATCCAAATTCTAGCTTTAAGGAGACAGTATTTTGAAAATCTATTCTTCTACATAGTACAGAGTGAAATGGAGCAAGTTTTACTCATCTCAGTAATAGAATTCCATTTACTATGTGTCTTGGTTGTTATAAATTGCTGTGTTATCCCACCTACAGTCTTTTTCTGACAACAGCCTATCCACGAGCCATTCTTTTGTTAAATGGCAGTATATTGTTAATAATTGAAAATGTAAACATAGATATTTTCTTATGTTGTTTTGGACAGATATTTGATAACATCATCCATTATGATCTCTGGACATAACACATCCTTATTACATTCCAACCTCCTTTCTGTTATTTCCTGTAGTAACTTTTTTGTGCGCATCTGGTATATTTTAAATCTGGTTTCCAATTACATGTAAACTGTGTGGGGTAGTAGTTGTTTGTTTGTTTGTTTGTTTGTTTTTTAAGTCTCACAATAAATCATGAAAATCTAATACTTGTAAGAGACATTGGTCTAGAAGTTCTAAAAATGTCTGTGAGGCTCCATAAGGCTAGAATGTGGGTCTTTTGGAGTCTGGCCAATTGCCAGAAGGGTAGGAGAGATGTCCTGGAGGCCAAATTTAGGTTGCTAGGAAAGAGACTGAAATCCAGCACCTCTATGGTGGCATTCTCGGAAATGCTTCCAGTTCCACACGCAGGGCCAGATAGGCAGGCAGAGCTTCAGAGTCTCAATGCGTGGATGAGACGATGGTGTAAGGAAGAGAGGTTTGGATTTATTAGGAACTGGGAACACTTTTGGGAGAGGGGGAGCCTATACAGGAAGGATGGGCTCCACTAAACCAGGGTGGAACCAGACTGCCGGCACTAAACATTAAAAAGGCCGTAGAGCTGTTTTTAAACTAAGAGATGGGGGAAAGCCGATCGGTGCAGAGATGCACGTAAATCGGATGAAGACTTCTCTTAGAGGAGAATCCATTCATAGAGATTCTCTAAGATGTAGTCAGAAAGAGAGGCGGGTAGAGGACAAACCATGGGCCAAAGCAGACAAACAACCGCATATAAAGGAAGGGCAGACAAATAAACAGTGGCAAATTTTTAAAGTGCTTCTACACAAATGCTAGGAGTCTGACTAATAAGATGGGTGAACTAGAGTACCTCATATTAAAGGAGGACATTGACATAATAGGCATTATGAAATCTGGTGGAATAAGGAAAATCTGTGGGACACAAGCATACCAGGATATAAAATATATCGAAATGTATGTGAAAGATAATGTAGAATCAAATGAAATAAAAATATTAAAAGAATCAACATGTTCAATAGAATCACTATGCATAGTAATTCCATGCTCCAATAATATGAAATTAGCAGTAGGGATATATTACCAACCACCTGACCAGGACAGCATTACTGACATTGAAATGCTAAGGGAGAGTAGAGAGGCTACCAAAATAAAGAACTCTATAATAATGGGGGACTTTAATTATCCCCATATTAACTGGATACATGTCACCTCAGGAAGAGAAGCAGAGATAAAATTATCAGTGGCTTAAATGACTGCTTCTTGGAGCAGCTGGTACAGGAACCCACAAGGGGAGAGGCAATTCTCGATTTAGTCCTGAGTGGAACACAAGGATCAGGTCCAGGAGATAACCGTTACAGGACCGCTTGGGAATAGTGACCATAATATAATAACATTTAACATTCCTGTGGTGGGGAAAACACCTCAGCAGTCCAGCACCCTGGCATTTAATTTCAAAAAGGGGAATTACACAAAAATGAGGAGGTTAGTTAAACGGAAATTGAAAGGCACAGTGACTAGAGCCAAATCCCTGAAAGCTGCATGGAAACTTTTTAAAGACACCATAATAGAAGCCCAACTTAAATGTATACCCCAAATTAAAAAACATAGCAAGACACCTAAAAAAGACTCACCGTGGCTTAACCACCATGTAAAAGAAGCAGTGAGGGACAAAAAGGCATCTTTTAAGAAGTAGAAATCCAGTCCTAGTGAGATAAATAGAAAGGAACATAACACTGTCAAATCAAGTGTAGAAATGTAATAAGAAAAGCAAAAATAGATTTTGAGGAACAGCTAGCCAAAAACTCAAAAAGAAATAACAAAATGTTTAAGTACATTAGAAGCAGGAAGCCTCCTAAAAAACCTGTGGGTCCCCTAGACAATCGAGATATAAAAGGAGCAATCAAGGACGATAAAGCCATTGCAGATAAACTAAATGATTTCTTTGCTTCAGTCTTCATGGCTGAGGACGTTGGGGAGATTCCCACAGCTGCACCATCCTTTATGGGTGATGAATCTGAGGAACTGTCCTGGATTCAAGTGTCATTAGAGGAGGTTTTGGAACAAATAGAAAAACTTAATGGCAACAAATCTCCAGGACCGGACGGCATTCATCCAAGGGTTCTAAAAGAACTCAAATGGGAAATTGCTGAACTATTATCTGTGGTTTGTAACCTATCCTTTATATCGGCTTCCGTACCTAATGACTGGAAGGTAGCCAACGTGACACCAATATTTAAAAAGGGCTCTAGAGGCGATCCTGGCAATTACAGACCGGTAAGTCTAACTTCAGTACCGGGCAAATTAGTCGAAACAATAGTAAAGAATAAAATTGTGAAGCATGTAAAAGAACATAATTTGTTGGACAAAAGTCAACATGGTTTCTGTAAAGGGAAATCCTGTCTTACTAATCTATTAGAGTTCTTTGAAGGGGTTAACAAACATGCAGACAAGGGGGATCCAGTAGATATAGTATACTTAGATTTTCAGAAAGCCTTTGACAAGGTCCCTCACCAAAGGCTCTTGTGTAAATTACATGGCCATGGGATAAGACGGAAGGTCCTTTCTTGGATTGAGGACTGGTTAAAAGACAGGAAACAAAGGGTAGGAATAAATGGTAAATTTTCAGATTGGAGAGGGGTAACTAGTGGTGTCCCCCAAGGGTCAGTCCTGGGACCAATCCTTTTCAACTTATTCATAAATGATCTGGAGAAAGGGGTAAGCAGTGAGGTGGTAAAGTTTGCAGATGATACAAAACTGTTTAGGATAGTCAAGTCAGAAGCAGACTGTGAGGGACTCCAAGAAGATCTCACCAAACTGAGTGATTGGGCAACAAAATGGCAAATGAAATTTAATGTGGAGAAGTGTAAAGTAATGCACATCAGGAAAAATAACCCCAACTATACCTACAGTATGTTGGGAGCTAATTTGGCTACGACAAATCAGGAAAGAGATCTTGGAGTTATCATGGATTCTTCTCTGAAAACTTCCACACAGTGTGCAGCAGTGGTCAAAAAGGAAAATAGGATGCTAGGAATTATTAAGAAAGGGATAGAAAATAAGACACAGAATATCTTACTGCCCCTGTATAAAACTATGGTACGCCCATATCTTGAATACTGTGTACAGATGTGGTCTCCTCACCTCAAAAAAAGATATTTTGGCCTTGGAAAGGGTTCAGAAAAGGGCAACTAAAATGATTAGGGGTTTGGAACGGGTCCCATATGAAGAGAGGTTAAAGCGACTGGGACTTTTCAGTTTAGAAAAGAGGAGACTGAGGGGGGATATGCTAGAGGTATATAAAATCATGAGTGGTGTGGAAAGGGCGAATAAAGAAAAGTTATTTATTAGTTCCCATAATAGAAGAACTAGAGGACACCAAGGCTGTGTCTAGACTGGCCAGTTTTTCCGGAAAATCAGCCGTTTTTCTGGAAAAACTGGGCTAGATGGACCTTTGGTCTGACCCAGTACGGCCATTCTTATGTTCTTATGTTCATCCAACAGCTCTGGCAGAGTCAGCTGTATGTCTTGTGGGGCTACTCACTGAGTGCTTCATTGATAGTACCTCTGGATCCTGAACATTCCAGGTGTACTACTTAAGTCTGGAGGGAACATCAGGAAGTTGTCTCTGTAGCTATGTGGATTCCCAGCTTGTTGCCAGGATAGACATTGCTTCTTCATTTTGCTTTTCTTGGTTCCTGACACTGACCCCTTGGCTTTGGTTTCTGACTTCTGATTCCACCTTTGATTCTGTGCTCTGGGTCTATCCACAAGGCCTAATTCTACCTTCATCCACCAAGCATGACCACCGATACCCTGGCCATGACTATTCTCCTGTCATACCCAAAACATGAAGGATGAGGTAGCATCACACATTGCCTTGCCAACTTACCTCAAATGTAGGGTATGTCTATACTTGCAGCCTAATTCGAACTAGGGCTGCAAATGTAGGCATTTGGAATTGCAAATCAAGCCCAGGATTTTAAATATCCTGCGCTTGATTTGCATCTTCCCAGACGGGCACCATTTTCTGAAATTTGCAAGCCTGAAGTAACTGCCGCATCTACGATTTGCAAGCCTAAGTTCGAACTACCTGTTATTCCTCCTGCAATGAGGTTTAACAGGTAGTTCAAAATAGGGCTTTATTTCGAAAGCCAGTTTCACTGCCACGTGTAGACGCGGGCAGTTACTTCGGGCTTTTAAATCCCGGGATTGATTTGCAATTCTGAATGCCTGCATTTACAGCCCTCATTTGAATTAGGCTGCAAGTGTAGACATACCCGTAATCTGAAGAGAGAGCTTCTGTGGGAGAGAGGCGTGTGCATTCTTCAAAACTCTTCATCCTTGTTTTCCCAGACTGCCAACAAGTATACCAGGTGTTGTGGTAGTCATGATGTGGGCACCAATGACAACAAGACCAGAAATACTGTTATGTGTTTTCATAAACTATGAAAAGCTACTATTGTTCGTTATTCCTATACTGGCACTAAAATGACAATTCTCTTACACCAAAGAACCAATGATGTTGTGAAGGCCGAAAGTATGAATGGGTTCAGAGAATAATTAGATACGTTCATGGAGACTGTGTTTGTGGCTGGGTCCCTGGTGGCTGTGCAGCCTAGCAGCTAGGTAGTGGAGTAAGTAGGCAAAAAAAGGGAGTGCTGGCCCCCTGCTACCTGTCCTCCTGTCTCAGGGGCTCTTAACCATTCCCTAGTCAACCATCCTTAAATTTGGGGTGTGGCCCTAAGCGTACAGATTCCCCTTATTTGGGACTTCTCAATAGATTCCTCGCTTTTCCCAGAAAGGTACGGTGGGGGCTTACTTGGGATGTTGGGACCTCCTTTCTCTGCTCCTTTACAAGGTTCATCAATGATTATTAGCTAGCATAATCCAGGATGAAACCCCATGTTCTAGGTGTCCCTAAACCTACAAAACCCAGAAGCTGGGACTGAACAACAAGGTATAGATCACTCAAAATTGCCTTGTTCTATGATTCCTTCTAAGGCATCTGGCACTGGTCACTGTTAGAAGATAAATTACTGAGCTATGTGGATCATTGATCTGACCCAGTATGCCCCTTCTTATGATTAATGCTGTTTAGAAAATTATTGTTTTTTCCGTGGAAAATGTTAATGAAAATAACTCCATCCTTTTGTTACAAACTTCAATTCCTTTTTTAAAAATTCAGCTTAAAGTTACTCTGTTTTCCATTCGAACACCCCAAAAATTATTGGAAAGAACACATTCTATGAAATTGTTCGTTTTAGTCAAATAATGTTCTGCCTAAAAAAGGGTTCTAATAGAAAATTTTTGAACCAGTTATAACAGTGACCTACGGGGAAGAAAGTACTGAAAGTAATGTTTGTGTCCAAGGTAGAACGCTTTAGCAGTAAAAGCTGTCCTGATTAAGAGGTACAGATATTGAGAGAAGCTTGAGTAGAAAAAGGATAGTCTGAAGTAAAAACAGGAAGAAAACCAGCAGCAGAACAATGGAATGTGGAATTTGTTGAGAGAGAAATTGTTCTGCTGATGGTGCAAAGCCAAAGAGAACTGTCAAGATATTCAAACTCATCCTCTGTCTAGGACACAGAGTTTTCCATTTTATATGAAAACCTAAGGTAGACTTCTTTAGCTAGAAAGTGTTGTAGTATTTTCTTAAAAATTGGGCTAAATATTGGCTCAAGCTATAAAAGTTCCCCCCAAATGTGTGAGCACATAAAATGCAAAAACACTTTGTATACAATCTCAAATGCTAGCCAATAATAGCACCCCACATACACAAATTTCTTAGTATCATAAATAATCTCTATGGGAAGGTCTATGTAAGAATTATTGGCGGATATGAGAACAAAACTGCAAAGACAGATTACACACCCCTAGAATGCTTTGGACTCCTATCATGGATCTCCTGAACAGCTGAGATTTTTCAGATAACCAAGACCTGGACAGACATCCTTCTGTCTCTGCCTTTTTTGGTTTGAAGCTTTTTTCAAGTGTCCACATGCAGCGAGTTCTGTTAGAATATGACTCATAATTGTTAACATTGTAAAAAAAAGGAGTTATCAAAATATTTCAGAGTAGATCAGCATGATTCTTGTTGATCACTTCTTGTCCATTTTTTATCCCATGATATCCCTGTGACAACCTCTGCAATTGCAACAAAAGTAATATTGGGAAAATATCTAATGTATGTTTAATGATCTTTTATGCAATGCAGCATTTGCTAGTTTTCACTGGGCATCAGTTCTAAAGTCTCTGATCTAAAATGATTTTTAAAAGAGCTAGATCATTTCAAAAAGCTATAATTATTTTGTACTTCATGTTTGTTTGATTTTTAACTTCCATGCAGATTTCATAGTAAAGAAGTAACAAACTTTTCATCTATCAAATTTGTGCAACACATTTCTTCTCTTTTCACATCAGCAGTGGACCTGGTAGGTTAACAACGTGTTCTATGACATCTTAACAAATAAAACCAAGGTTCAAAATGTCTAACTTTCCTATTCTGCACATTAGTGCATATACAGGTCACTAACAAAGTAAAGCCCAAATTACCAAAATATTAGTACAGTGCAAGCTATGTCATATGAATCCATGCATCTTCAATTATAAGTGGTATGTATATACGAGGATTCTTTCATGTGCTCATCATTATTGTTAGGGAGGTTACATCACTAAAACCGGGAATAACCGAACTTGAAGTCTAAGAGCCAAATTTTTCTCCTTTTAGAAAAAAATCCCCTTTGCCAAATATTTTGTTGATCCAGGTTATATTATATTACAGCTCAGGAGTGCTTAACTTTTGAGATTGACTTAATATTCAGAATTCTGCCCTACTACTCAGTCAAGAAGTCAATCACAATTGAAAATGGTATACCAATATACAGACAGAACATTTTGCATTTGCAATGTTATGAATGTTTCCAATTTTTCACTTGATTTTTTGGTATTTTGTCAAGGAACTGGTTGACAAATACAGGTTGTGGATAATTTTTTTTCTCAGAATATAGTTAGAATGAAAATGACCTTGTCTTCTCCTTTCTGTTTGTTATTTTATAGTAGCAGTACATGCAAGTACACAGCATTTCATAATAAGTAAACATTCCATAAAGTCCTTGTCCATAAGCTAAAAAATGTAAAGATACTGTGGCTGTTTTGCACCAGTTTGTAATGCCTCACTAAATGTTGTCACAGTTATGTTGGTTCATTGCTCTATTAGGGTATGTCAACCTAGCAACATTATTTCAAAATAACTAGTCTGCATCTACACAGCAGGCAGTTATTTCGAAATCATGTCAAAATATTGTCAAGTTAGAGGTCTTCTTACTCCAACTCCTGGAACCCTCATTGTACACGGAATAAGGGAAGTCAGAGGAGAAGTGCTCTATTTTTAAATAAGTGCTAAGTAGACGTTCCCCCAATTTCTAAATCAGCTATTTCAAAATAAACTATGCAATTTATGTAGCTCTATTTGCATAGCTTATTTCGAGTTAAGCTCTGCTGTGTAGATGCACCCTTAGAGTGCATGCTTATTTACAGTTGCAGTGCTCCCTTATAACACTGTTTGATTACCTCCTTTGGCAACTACTTGCATGATTTTCTGGAAAAGCAGCCTGTCCTTATGAGGGCATGGAACCAGGATGGGCTGGCAGCTCTCCATCAACTCCCCAAGTTCCCTGCAAGGTATGTGGGGCCTCTCCCTCCACTGCCTTGCTGCTCCTACCCTCTGCCTTGGAAATGCTCCCAGAAGCCTCCTGCTTACAAATAGGGGAAGGGGAGAGGACTCATGTCAGGATGTCTTCTCTCCACCTGCCCATTGAGCCCCCACTCAATACCCCATCTCCACTTGTTGAGGGTCTCTGGGTAAGGATAAAAAGGATACAAGAGGGTGATGTCATGTAAGGGTGTACCTCAGACCACCTAACCAGGAAGAAGAGGTGATTGAGACTTTTTTTGAACAACAAAATCATCCAAAGCACAGGATGTGCTGATGATGGGGAATGTTAAACTACCCAGACATCTTCTTGGAAAATAACACAGCAGGGCACAGATTATCCAAAAAGTTCTTGGAATGTACTGGAGATCGTTTTTTTTTAATTTCAGAAGGTGGAGAAAGCTATAAGTAGGAAGGCTGTTCTAGACTTAATTTTAACAAATAGGGAGGAACTGGTTGATATTCTGAAAGTGGAGGGCAACTTGAAAACATAGAGTACATGATTCTACAGAATATAGGAGGAAAAACAGTAAAATAAAGACAGTGAATTTCAAGAAGGCAATCTTTAGCAAACTCAGGTACGTAAGATCCCATAGGAAGCAAATCTAAGAGGAAAAAATTTGAAGATAGTTGGCAGTTTTTCAAAGAGACCTTATTAAAGGCACAAGAGCAAAGTATAGATAGAGACATAAAGGATAGCAAGAAAACTTTCTACAAATATATTAGAAGAGGAAGACCAAGACAAGGTAGCATTGTTACTTAATGAAGAGGGAAAAACAATAACAGAAAATGTGGAAATGGCAGAGGTGCTTAATGACTTTTCATTAAGAAATTTGGTGGCAATTGGATGCCTACCATAGTGAATGCTGATGAAAATGAGGTAGGTTCAGAAGTTGAAATAGGAAAATAATGAGTTAAAGATTAGTTAGCCGAGTTAGATGTCTTCGTGTCACCAGAACCTGATGAGATCCATCTTAGAATACTCAAGGAGCTGATTAAGGCGGTATTTGAGACATTAGCTATTCTCTTAGAAAAGTCATGGGAGGCAGGGGATTTTCCAGAAGACTGGAATATAGTGTGCATGTGTAAAAAGTAGAGTTGTTAAATATTAGTTAATTGAATAGTCAATTAATCTCATGAATTCTTATCAGTTACTTGACTATTCTATAGTCCCTGGGGTCAGGGCCAGCAGCCATTGTGCTCTGGCCCTACTCCTGAGGAGGTGAGGTGTCAGGCAGGAGTTGGTCTGCAAGTTGAGCCAGTTTAAAAGCCAGCTCCTCTTGCAGACCAGCTGCCTGTCACCCTGTGCTGCTGCCTCTGATACAGAGGCAACAGCATGGGGTGGCAGCAGACCCTGTCCGGGGAAGGTCTGAGATCCTAGACCTGGTGAGAGTCAGAACTGAGCCAAGCTGCCTGCCTGGCTCCTAGTACACTTTAAATGTAGAGCTGCAACAGGGATTGGACCTGGACCTGGACCTGGACCTGCACCTGGACCTGGACCTGGACCTGGACCTGGACCTGGACCTGGACCTGGACCTGGTGCAAGCGGGAACTGAATAAGGCTGCTGGCCAGCCTGCTAAAAATATTTACTGGTGGTGGGGGAAGCGTGGAGAATTGCATGTAGTCTACAGCATTAACTGATAAGCTTTTGCTTATCAGTTTATTTGTCAATAAGTTAATCAACTACACAATTATATCCCTAATAAAAAGGAAAATAAGGAAAAAGGAAACTACAGACCAGTCAACTTAACTTTTATATCGGAAAAGCTAAAGAGCAAATAATTAAAGAATCCATTGAAAACAATTAGAAGATAAGTAACAATGTGGATTTGTAAAGATCAAATCATGTCAAACCAATCTCAGCACTTTCTTTGAGAGTATAACACTTATGGATAAGGAGGAAGTGGTAGATGTGGTATGCCTAGACTTTAGTTAAGCATTAGATACATTAGATAATGCCTAGACTTTAGTTAAGCATTTAGTCTCACATTAATAAACTAGGGAAATATAACCTAGAGGGGGTTAGTATAAGGTGAGTGCATAACTGTTCACAGAGAGCAGTTATCAAGGGTTCACAGTCATGCAAGAAGAGAATAAATAGGGAGTTGCATAGGAAGAAGCTTTGGGACTGGTTCTGTTCAATATCTTTATCAACAATTTAGATAATGGCGCAGAGTACACTTACAAAGTTTGTAAATTATACCAAGCTGGAAGGGGTTGGAGAATAGAGTTAAACTCAGAATGATCTGACAAAAGTGGAGATATGGTCTGAGGTAAATAGGATAAAATTGAATAAGGACACATACAAAACACTCCAATTTTGAAGGAACAATCAATTGCACACATACAAAATAGGAAATGAAAGTCTAGGAAGGATTACTGCAGAAAGGAATCTAGGGGTCATAGTGGACCGCAAGGTAAATATGAGTCAACAGTGTAACTCTGTTACAAAAAGAACCCCATCATTCTGGAATGTGGAGTGTTGTAAGCATGGCATGAGAAGTAATTCTTCCATTCTACTCTGTGCTGATTAGACCTCAACTGGAGTTCTAAATTCATTTCTGAATGCCACACTTAAGAACATAAGAACGGCCGTACTGGGTCAGACCAAAGGTTCATCTAGCCCAGTATCCTGTCCACCGACAGTGGCCAGCACCAGGTGCCCCAGAGAGGGTGGACCGAAGACAATGATCAAGTGATTTGTCTCCTGCCATCCCTCTCCAGCCTCTGACAAACAGAGGCCAAGGACACCATTTTATCCCCTGGCTAATAGCCTTTTATGGACCTAACCTCCATGAAATTATCTAGCTTCTCTTTAAACTCTATTATAGTCCTAGCCTTCACAGCCTCCTCTGGCAAGGAGTTCCACAGGTTGACTACACACTGTGTGAAGAAGAACTTTCTTTTATTAGTTTTAAACCTGCTCCCCATTAATTTCATTTGGTGTCCTCTAGTTCTTCTATTTAGGGAACTAATAAATAACTTTTCTTTATCGGTCCTCTCCATACCACTCATGATTTTATATACCTCTATCAAATCCCCCCTCAGTCTCCTCTTTTCTAAACTGAAAAGTCCCAGTCGCTTTAACCTCTCCTCATATGGGACCCGTTCCAAACCCCTAATCATTTTAGTTGCCCTTTTCTGAACCCTTTCCAAGGCCAAAATATCAAAATATCTTTCAGGAAAGATGTGGAAGAAATTAGAGACGGTTCAGAGATGAACAAGAAAAATGCTTAAAAGTCTATATTACATGATCTATGAGGAAAGATTAAAGGAATCGGTTTGTTTAGTCAGAAAAAAAAAGACTGAGGGGGAACATGATAGCAGCTTTCAAGTACCTAAAAAACTGCAAGGAGAAAGAAGAAAAAATATTCTCATAACCTCTGATGATAGGACAAGAAACAATGAGATCAAATTTCAACAAGGGAAGTTTAGGTTGGACATTAGACCTAGACAAATTGGAGGATGGGACAAATGCAGAGTCCTTCACTCGGGATGGAAGAATTCCAAATACTGTTGCAGGCAGGAGACCGACTGGCTAAGCAGAAGTTTGGCAGAAAAAGACCTGAAGATTATGGTGGATGAGAATCTGGATACGAGTCAACAACATGCCCTTGTAGCCAAAAAAGCTAATGGCATATTAGGGTGGATTAAGAGGAGCACTGATAGCAGATCTAGAGAAGTGATTATTCTCCTTTATTTGGCACTGCTTGGGCCACATCTGGAGTATGGCATCCAATTCTGCCCCCTCCCCCGTTACAGAAAGGATGTGGACGCACTGGAGATGGTCCAGTGGAGGGCAACAAAAATTACTAGGGGGTTGGAGCGCATGACTTACGAGGCAAGGCTGAGGGAATTGGGCGTATTTATTCTACAAAAGAGAAGATTGAGGAGGGATTTAATAGAAACCTTTGACTACCCAAATTGGGGGGTTCCAAAGAGAATGGAGAGAAGCTCTTCTCAAATTACAGAATGTTGGATATTAGGAAAAACAACTTTACTGGGAGAGTGGGGAAGCACTGGAGGAGGTTGCCTGGGAAGGTCTTAGAATCTCAACAAAGCCCTGTCTGGGATGATTTAGTTGGGGTTGGTCCTGCTTAGGGCAGGGAGTTGGACTTGATGATCTCCTGAGGTCTAGTCCAACCCTTTGATTCTATGATTCAGAAAAGCTTCCTAACTGTCAGGGTGGTTAAGCACTGGAATAAATGGCCTAAGGAGGTTGTAGAGTCTCCATTATTGTACATTTTTAAGTGCAGGTTAGACAAACACTTGTCAGGGATGATCTAGTTGGTGGTTGGTCCTGCCAGGGATTCAGGGGACAAAATTCAATGACCTCTCTTCCAGTCCTATGTTTCTGATTCTAGACTCTATGGGTGTGTCTAAACTACATGGCTCCGTCGAGGTAGCCATGTAGATTAGGCTGATCGGCAGAGGGAAATGAAGCCACAATTTAAATAATCGCGGCTTCATTTAAATTTAAATGGCTGCCACACTCTGCTGACCAGCTGATGATCAGCTGTTTGTTGGCAGATCGGAGCAGTCTGGACACTCCCGCGCTGACCTGAAAGCCCTTTGTCAACCTCCCCCTTATGCATTGTGGCATGAGGTTTACCAGGGAGGTCGACAAAGGGCTTTAAGATAGACAGGGGAGCGTCCAGACTGCTCCGATCTGCCGACAAACAGCTGATCGGCAGAGCGTGGCAGCCATTTAAATTTAAATGAAGCCGTGATTATTTAAATCGCAGCTTCATTTCCCTTTGCCAAATAAACAAATCTACATGGCTCCGTCGACAGAGCTATGTAGTCTAGACGTACCCTATGATTGCACAGGGTATCACAGCTACATAGTCCTGTGTCTGGTCTTCCTGGTCTACTTAGAAAGGCAGTATACTTAGGGTGGAAGCGGAATTTTGTATTTAAAGGGGCAATGTACATCTCTTTCTGCTTCTCTGTCACTGAAACATACACAGCATGTACATAAGGGTACAGAGGGATGTGGCTGTCTTTGTGGGATATGGAAATATTTTACTTCTCCATTCTTGGCTGGGGGGGGGGGGAGTTTAATAAGAATTACAGCCAAAGGGCTGTTCCCCAAAAACTGAACTTGACCTAAAGTAGCCTTATCATCCAAGGAAAGATGTCTGAGTCAAGCGAGGTGTTTCTTCTCACAGGTACATCAGTGAAGTGTAAGCTATCACAATTATGGGGGGGGGGCAATTGAAACAAACCCCTTTGGCAAGAAACTATTTTTTTCCAGAAATTTCATTTCAAGAGAAACTTCTTACTTCTTTGTCTTCCTTTGAATTCATAATGAAACAAGACTTAATCATATAATTTTAAGTCAAACAAATTCCAGTCTCTGTATAGCTGCATTTGGCTTTTATTGAGAGCCACTGTTTCAATTATAGACTGAAAATCACTTTAAAAAAGGCTGTGAATAATCACAATACACTGTGATTTAGAGCTACAAGTTTCCATTTGGATCACCAGCTTAGATTAAGGTAGTAAAAATTACATGTCATAAGATCATTCCCTATTGGTTACACATCTGCAAATTATTATTATTATTATTTCATTGTAAACACTTTTATATCTATCTTGCTGCATCTGAGAAGACTGATTAGTTATTCCACTTAAGGTTGTACATTGCTCTTGACCCACATGCAGAACATCCACTGACAGCAAGCACTATACTTTAGAAGTGGCCTCAGCCCAGCCTCTATTTCTGCATGTGTAATTTTGCTAAACAAACTTTAAACACTAATCCCAGAATTTTAGGACTGGAAAATCCACATATAAAATTACATCCACATAAATGAAGATTAAAGTTTTTTAAAACATTTTTCTGAAATCTTCCATGGGCTGAGGATATAAATTCTAATAAACTAGCTCCCGGTATGTCTATATTAAATGACAGCTGAATTCAGCCTTACTTACTAGATTAAATCCACTGCCTCTGCCCAAGTCAACATGCTGTTGGAGATTCACTCTTACTAGTACAGAAATTCTATAGACCTGTAAAACTTCAATTCTTGGAAGCTAGCAGAATTCTCTTGGAGCAACAATTAAGTGCAATGGCTGTCCATCACCCTACAAATAAATATCTTACTCTAAATGTTTTCAGTCACAATGTAAAACCTAAGAGGGCTAGTTTCCCTAATAGTTTAGGCAATACTTTGTATGATGTAGTAAGTTTCATGATGTAATTTTGCGGTTATCGCTGTGTTTCTTCCTCTATATCCTTCATGAGCTTTGCGCGCACACACACACACACACACACACACACACACAAAGACGAAAAGGCCCCAGTTTATCCTATCAGTAACAGTACTACTTGTTTAATCTAAGAAATAACTAAAATAGGTTAGACTGGACCACAAATGAGTCATCCAAGGCACACTGTGTGGCCTCTGCATAAAAAGATAGTTAAAGTCAGCAACAATACTTTTTCCCTGAACAAAAGAAAACCACTTAACTTGGCTTCATCCTGCTATTGGGCAGCAACTCTCTATGATTTTTGTTACTAGGGTAAAGTATATGGCAGAAAAGTGTGGGAAATTTTGCATTATTTCACTTAAAGATTTATCTTGCTGTCTTGGAGCTGTATTTTTGTGTTCATAGTAGTTTGTGCCATTTGTTATATGAATAGTTAACATTTATTATTAATTGATACATTAATTAAAACCATACCAGTGATTTCCATTAGCTCGTTTTCAAACTTCTACAGAGCTGTCTGTCTGGTTTTAATCAAAACCAAATGGTAATCCAAGTTCCCAGGCTGGAGCAACTAAGAGGAAATCATTCAGAGGACGCAGAAGAAAGCAGGAAAGATAAACAGATGATAGTTTCATAAAATTTGTATAGAACGAAGGATGTAGATGCTGTCGGTTTCTCTAGAGATGTGATTCAGGCACTCTGTCAAACTGGAAAGAAATAGTTACAAGTGTTTTGTGTCAGCAGAATTCTAATATGATCAAGATGGAGTCTGTCCTTTTGCTTTTGCAGAGCTGGATTTGTGTGACTCTGGAGGATTCCCAGTAGAGGTAAAGCGGCATATGCCATTACTTGTTCTATATCTACTTTTAAGCTGTAATGACAGTCATTCATTTCTTGTGATTCAAGCGAATTTCACTGGCAAAAATGCATTTTAAGTATACATGTGTAGCTTTTACCTATCTAATTCTGTGACATTAATGGTCAGAATTGCACTAGAAATTTTGTAAAAGTCAGGCATTTAAGCCAACTTGCTTTCTGCCCATTTCTTGCTTTGAATTCCCAAAGATCCGAGACATTCAAAGATGTTCTCCTATGTTTAGGGACAACTGGTGAGTCGCATATGCATGTTACAGTAACAGGATATTTTTTTCATAAACCAATGTGGAATGGAAAATACTTCTAAATTCTCCAAGTGCATCATAAATCTTTTAATAGTTTGACAGAGTTGTCTCAGTAGTTGGCTAACTCAAATGACTTGAAATGTTCAGTCTTGTCGTCTTTTCATTTTTTCCCTCTTCCTACCCTCCCTCCCCCCCCCCCCCCCCCTCGCCGCCCATGCAGTCCTTCTTTCACATATGCACACTACTCAAAGGCAGGAAATACTTTTCAGGCAATCTGGGCCTGGTTGTTGAGGCCCCTTTCACAAAACATCAGTCTGAATTTAGTAGACAGAAGTCACTGGGAAAAGCTTGACAGAATTCTGCTTAGTTAAGGCTCCCTCCAGCTGCAGAGGGTGTTTTTATTAGAATCACACATTGAGCAAAAGTGCTTAGAATAGAGCAGTGATCTCAACGAAATCCGAACTTTTATGCTAGAGGAAACTAACTGGGACTGAGGGATTTTTGGGTGGGGATGGGGTTTTTTTGGGGTTTTTTTTTTTTTTTTTTGGCCAAACTTTTTAGCGAGGTAATTTCTGTGATTTCCACCTTCTCTTCATATAGGTAAGGCAGTCTTGGAGTCTTTTATGCTTTGTATTTCGATAAATAAATAAAGCTGATTTGGAAAATCAAGACATTTTTCTGTAACTGGTTGAATTGAATATCAGTATCCTACAGTGGAGCTGTCTAGGTTTACGTTCTCAAGAGTAAAACTGGAGAAAAAATCACACTAAGCGGTAGATTGTATGCCAACTACAATTGTAGAAATATGTGAACTCTAAAACAATATGCATGTGTATCATAGTTGTATTTTAAAATATGAATGATATACTAAATGTTTATGTTCAGTTATAAATCATTGCATGGTTTTGCTTGCATTTTTATGGCCATAATATAGGAAAACCAGAAGTGTGAATAATTTTTCTAACCTCATTTGCCAACAGGGAGGAGGTTTAGGGCTAGAATTTTTTCCTTGGTACTAATTCTCTGAAGCAAAAGTTTAGATAGGAATATCATTTATATCTCTTTTGCTCTTGTCTCTAATGCTTTTTTCCCAGAGCTACCTTAGCTGTAGTTCATGTCTTAAAAATAAATATTCTTAAAAGTGTACATTTTCAATGTGAAATTTCAGAGCGTATTTCCTGACATCTGATGTTAACTGTGGGTTTCATTAATCAAGATAGCAGAAATCAAAATAACCTAATGCAGCTGGATAACTGTTTTGATGTGTAAAGTGCTATTCAAGCATTTTAGAAAGAAGAAAGAAAAAACAGTAAATACATATTGGTCATCATAAACTGACGATAATTCATTTCTTTTCTTAACAATAATATTAGCAATAAGAGTGGTGAGAATCTTTCTGAGATATTTAGAAGAATATTTAGGATATTTCTTTAATTTATAAACATAGTAGCCACTACTCTATGTAAAGTAGGTTATTTAACTATTAGAGTGTGATGCACATTAGAAATGTATTTTATGGCAAATTAAACTCTAAATATCCCTTTGTTTCTCAATATACCCAGAATGACAGCTATTACACAGAAGTAATATGAGACATTCCTTCTCACTTCTGTGCGTCATTAGGATTCTACAAAGTTATTGGCCAATTAGGTAACTAAATATGAGTCATCACTTCAAATATGTTGGGGAGAACTGCAAAAAAGTTTTAACTGTGTTTTTACCAAATATTGTTTTAAGAATAATGGGCCAGAAGTTTTTCATGGTTATGTGACATGAAAGGGAATGAAGGAGTGGAAATTAATCCAGAAAGGCCCCAAATACCATAGTGGAAAGGAGTAATGGTTTATATTCCATGCTTCCCCACCCGTCTGAGGGGATGCCCTTCAGTAAGAATGCGTGCAGGATTACTGCTCTGTAGGCTTTGGGAAATGTTGGTCCCAAGGGGAACAGAGAGGCTGTGGCTAGACCGGCATGATTTTGCGGAAATACTTTTAACGGAAAAGTTTTTCCGTTAAAAATATTTCTGCAAAAGCACGTCTAGATTGGCTTGGATGCTTTTGCGCAAAAAGTGCTTTTGTGCAAAAGCATCCGTGGCCAGTCTAGACGTGGTTTTGCGCAAGAAAGCCCTGATTGCCATTTTAG
The DNA here is from genome assembly GCF_052426305.1 of Pelodiscus sinensis. Taxonomy (NCBI): domain Eukaryota; kingdom Metazoa; phylum Chordata; order Testudines; family Trionychidae; genus Pelodiscus; species Pelodiscus sinensis. Next base: position 52,886,218 of record NC_143055.1, on the reverse strand, counting down.
CCATCGGGGCTTTTTGCGCAAAACAGTTCTTCCCTGTCTTCACGGGCCCTCTTGAGCAAGTAATGCCTCCATCTGGCCACAGTGGCCTGGCTTCAGGCCCCATCTGACTGCCGTGGTATGTCCCCAGCAGCTGTGCCCCTAGGGCAGATCCTGTGGCCCAGCTGCTGTGGCCCCACAATTGTTGCAGCAGCCTGGCTTTGGTGACCAGGCTTGGGATCCAGCTTTGGCAGCCTGGCCAACAAGGCCCCAATCAGGGACCAGACCCCATCAGGCCACTGCATCCTGTCCCCAGCCCCAGTGCTGGGGCAAGCCCTACGGTCTGGCCCCCATCTGGCAGCAGGAAGGACTGGCAGCAGCCCCCCTCCTGCTGGGGCATGGGTAGGAGGAGAGGCCACGATCTGGCTGCAGTGATCCTGGCCCAGCCCCACGTCCACACACTGCTGCCCAGGTGCATCAGTCCAGCCCTGGTCAAGTAATACTCTATTTCCCCACCTCCAGCACCCTGTCCTGCCTCCCACACACCCAAACCTCCTGCCCTGAGCCCCTCATACACTCCAACCCTTACTCCTGCATCCGGAATAGTAACAGAGATGTAGCCGTGTTAGTCTGGTCTTGCTGAAACAAAAGGCAGGACTATGCAGCACTTGAAAGACTAACAAGATGGTTTATTAGGTGATGAGCTTTTGTGGGCCAGACCCACTTCCTCAGATCAAATTGTGGAAGAAAATTGGCATGACCATATATACCAAATGGATACAATCAAAAAAAAGTGACCACATATATAATTGACAGAACATTAGGGGTGATAATTGGGCCTTAACAAAGATGCTAACTACCTTTCCCATTACAAAAATAGCTTCCCCAATTATCAACTCTAATAACATTATCTCATAGACACTAACCTCCCCTCCTCACCCTCCACCCCCCACACTCTATTCTAAAATCTGATTTGTCAATTTTATATGTGTTCACTCTTTTTTGATTGTATCCTTTTGCAGATATATCTGATAAGCTTTGTCGTTTTAGCTGTATGTTGTTAAAAAGTTAAAAAATTGCCTACTTTTTCTTAAGTGGGAGAAATCCTTAAAATAAATCATCTCCACTACTGTTTATCCCTACCGGTATGCCTACACTGCGGGGGGAGGGGGCGGAGAGGAGAGAGAGGAGGTATGCAAATTGCACTTTCATTTGTAGGTCTTCTTCCGAATCTTTTCCTGGAAGAGGTTTTTACAATATTTGGCCCGTCTACATGGGGCCAAATGTTGGGGGAAAAACTCTCTTTTGAAAGCTCCTGTAACTCTGTTACAAAAAAAACCCCCCATCATTCTGGGATGTATTAGCAGGAGTGTTGTAAGCATGGCATGAGAAGTAATTCTTCCATTCTACTCTGTGCTAATTAGACCTCAACTGGAGTACTGTGTATATAGGCCAAATATCGGGAACAATTCTTCCAGGAAATGAATCAGAAGATATTCAAATAAGAGCACGATTTGCATACCTCCTTTCAAAAAAGCCCCCGCAGTGTAGCTGTACCCCAACACATTCTAGCTACTATACTTTGTAAATTTTAATTCTAAAACAAAACTAAAATTGCAGATGCCTTCGTCATGCAATATCATCTAAGCAAAACTAATACTTTCAGTTCCAGGTGCCAACACAACTACATTTCTGAGATGAGAACAGATGCATCCTAAGGCCTATGTCCTGCAAGTTGTTCTGTGCAGATGAACCCCTATACCTGTGAGGAGCCTGATTAAACTCCAGTAAGAGTCCACATGAATAGATATGTTATAAGATTTTGGTCTAAATCCCTCAGGACATGAAGCCAGTAGTATATAGACATATGAAAAATGGAGAGAATTGTTTGATGAGAACATTCAGCTAGGTGTAGATGCTTTTCTCCAACTAGTAAATTTTAGAATATCATCCTGTGAATTGTAATCATCCTGGTTCTATATAATGTGTCCATTGTATTAAAGGAGAATATTTTCAAATAAATTATTTTTTATTTGCAAATTGTATCCTTTTATTTTTAAAAAAAGGGTGGGTGCAGAAATGCTTGAAATAACAGTGCTTTTGGGAGTAATTCCTGAGGCCCTTAGACTCTGGTAACTATTGAGGTCAATGTGACAATTTCCAGAGTAGAACACCAGTGATATTAATTAGCCAACTTTTCCAATCAGTTAGGTTGAAAGCACTTGAATATATGTTCATTACAGGTTTGATACTGATCCATGATGGATAAAGGATTCCCAAACTGTGCTTCTGCTACATCAATTAAACAATGTTTTACTTGTTTGCACCCTCAGTTTTCTATGAGGATATTACTAGGTACCATAAAACTCAAATTTTCAGTAGAAATGTTATTTCCAGATAAGTTGAATGGTTAGCTCCACATTCAATTCCAAATGTTTTGGGGTATATACAGTATACTCTATCAAAGTTGCATCCCAACATCACATGCATGCAAAATTCCATGTGTAAATTAATAGTAAGACTGTGGCATTTTGAAAATATGGCTCTTAATTCTCACAAAATGGTGAATGCATTTATTATATGTTGATTATGGTGAATTCCGTTTTTCTCTAGTTGTAACTTGTTGCTGTTGATGATGCTTTTAGAAACTATGTATTTGAAGTGTTACCCTGTGGTAGAGGAGCTATAATCCAATATTAGGATAATTACTTGTTTTTCTTGAATGAGGAAAATACCTTACATTGAACTTGGAAGTGCCTATTGTTTTACATTTGGCAGCTTGTGCATCAACCACCGAATATAAACACAAAAACAAAGCCTTAGGCACGATGGGTCTTTAAAGGATGGTTCAAATCATGTTTTAATCTACTGTTGTCTCCAGTTCTCTCTCTTTTTCTTTTTGTCTTTTGCTCTTCTAAGGATTTGTTGTCTTGTTTTAGTATTTCTTCTATCAAAATGGAGACCAAACTAAATCTTTGAAAAATGGAAATATTTGCATAATGATTTGAGCTTCATATATGATACCTGTTATCTCTTTGCATCTCTGTTTCCAGTCCCACTCTTTTTCTATCTTACCTCTGTAGATTGTAAGGTCTTTGCTGCAGAGGATTTTTCTTATAATGTGTCTGTACAGTGCCTGACACAACAGGGACTCAATCATAATTGAGATCTCCAAGTGCTACCATAATAACAATAATTTTCTATATTAGGCCATAGAAAATGTCCAATTTTGAAAATTACTGAATTTTGGGGAAGTTGGATTGTGACCCAAACTTTGAAGTGGCATTGGAGGGATTCAGAAAGAGTGATATGGTTTTACTAACAAGCTTTAGGATGGAGTAAGGGGTTATGGGAAAATATTGTACTATTTGGGGAGTGTAGAGAGCAGAAGTTGGCAGTACTACTTCGTGAGATGAGAGAGAAGAAAATGGCAATAATCAAGAGGAAAAAATAACCAACAAGAAGCATGCCTTGCCTGAGAAATCCATAATTTATATGCCTCTGAGGAAGAAATGTGTCATTTACCACAACATCAAGTTCACAATCTTCCACATACTTCTTTAAAGCTGCCACATAATGAGAATTGCTAATCCCTCCTCTTGGTTTCCCTCACTGTTATAGCAGTGTTTCTGGCACTAAAAATCCACACTACAGATGTCAGTTCTAGTGAACTTCCACCCAGTATTAAAGCTTCTGTATCTGAGTAAACTCATAAAAAGCTAGCTAAAGCCCAAAAAATTAATTGAAGTTAATGTCCTAGTCCTGGCAAAATCTGGATTCAGGCCAAGATATGGGATGGAAATAGCTTTAGTTGTATTGAGTGATGATCTCTTGCTGCCAACCTATTCTCAACTCCTTAGATCTCTCGGAAGTTTTGGCACTGTCTAATTTGACATGCTGCTGCCTCACCTAAGAAAAACTGCAGAAGTCCAAGAGAATGCACTAAAATCATTTGAATCCTTCTGGACTGGACACCTAAAGAGAACTGATTGGAAACTACACTTCCATCACTAGACCCCTCACCTGAAGAGTCCCACTAAGATCAGTTCTTTCTCCAGTGACACCAACATAGCCCAGTGCCTGGGTGAGATCAGCTCATGCATGAAGAACAGCTGGATGAAGAAGCACCTGAGCAAGATTGAGTGTAGTTTGGTGTGACATTCAGTGATGCCTCCAAGGAAAGGTTCTGGGCAGAGATCTGCTTCATGAACCCTTTATTACAGAATCTTCATTAAAGGTACAGTTACCCACAGGGAGAGTAAGCGCTTTTTTTAAAAGTTGCAGCAATCATTTTTTGTTGAATTGACCGATTTGTAGGTGTGTACCTTCAGTCCGCAGTATCTGAGAGCAAAGTATTCTACCATTTCTAGTTAGCGATGAAACTCTGTCCCATCCTAGCCAGTGTCATAGCCAGAAGCACTCACTTGAGTGGACCCTGACTTTAAGTGGGCGCTAGCTAAATGGGATCAACCCCTGCCCTCCCCATTCTCCCTCCCCCTTCCCAGCCCCATTCCCTAGCCAGAGTGCAGGGCACAACAGGGTCAGTCCCTGTGCCCATCTTGTGCTCAGTTACTTCAGTGACGAGCATAACAGTCGTAAGAGCATATGTAAAATGGAATCAAATTTTCTGAAAGTGGTATTTCTCCCTGGTCACTAGCTGCTTTGGAGAAAATGTGGCAAAAATACAGTAATTTCACAATCTCTGCTTATATTTGTCAGCTGTCTGTCCAGCTGATTAGCATGTGTAATTGAATGAAAGCTTTACCTCCCTTCACACAAAGGAGGTGAATATAATTGAGTCCTCCTACAAGGTATTGCCTATGCAAAGTCACCTGTAAGAGATTCAGTGGTCTCTGGTCTCTTCCAAAGGCTTATTCCAGTTGCCATTCTCATGATTTGTTGCCAATAGCATCCTAAACGATACTCCAGATGCACTTGCCCCATTTCCTCTCAGGATATTTTCAGTTGCACCCAAATGGGAATTACTAGTATGTTTTTTCTTGCAGCCTGTACCTTTTCCCCCTTAAATCTCATCTCCTCTAGGAAACAAAGCCATTGCTGGCATTGGTATTCAGCAATCTGTTCCACTGAACTGGTAGTGGAAAAAAAGTTTAACGACTAGTGTACATGGGACAAGATCTGTTTTCAAGGTTATTATGTATAAATGTGTAACTGAGACCTTGTTCAATCAAATCTGTCACGTTTCTGTAATAGTGTCAAAAAGAGTTTTTGGTCCCATCTACATTAGCAGTTAAACTATTTTTTATCAATGGGACTTGTTGCTGACAACCATTGTTAACAGTGTTTCGAATGGGGCCATAACACATCATATTTTTTTCTTTAAATTGTCACACTACTTCATATCTATTGGATGTTTGAATCATAGAGCTGGAAGAGATCTCAGGAGGTCATCATGTCCAGCCCTCCTGCCCAAGGCAGGACCAATCCCAACTAAATCAACCCAGCCAGCACTTTGTCAAGCCAAGACTTAAAAGCCTCTAGGGATGGAGATTTCCACCACCTCCCTAGATGACCCATTCCAGTGCTTCAGCACCCTCCTCGTAAAATAGTTTTTCCTAATATCCAGCCCAGACTTCCCCCACTGTAACCTGAGACCATTGCTCCTTGTTCTGCCATCTGTCACTACTGTGAACAGCCTCTCTCCATCCTCTTAGCAGCCTTCAACTTTCTGAAGGAAGGTTCCAATCAAATCCTCCCGCACTCGTCTCTTCTGCAGACTAAACAAGCCCAAATCCCTCAACCTCTCCTCAAAGGTCATGTGCTCCAGCTCCCAAATCATTTTGGTCACCCTCCGCTGAACCCTCTCCAATGTGTCCACATCCTTTCTTATAGCTTTGGATTCTTATATGAATCTTATATGCTTTGGAAATAAAGTCACAATTAAATTTGGTTTTGATATGATAATCATGTATAGCTAGAAAATGTGGCCTTTACACTGCAGGTTTTGGACTGTCTCCCTCCACCCTTCACCCTCCCCCTCTTTTCCCCTCCCCTCCAGTGAATACAATGATCAGTTTTTCTATTAACTTCACCACAGGTTAAAAATGATCATCCTAGGAAGCACAGATGATTTTGGAAATTTAAATAAATGTTCCAGGTATATCTATGCACTGAACTGGGGGGAGGGGGAAGGGGGCAGGAAAGGTGGGGGAAATCTCAGTTCAAGGAAAGGCCCAACTGAGATAGTGTGCTAAAAATAGAGTGCAGCCACAGCTGCATGAGCAGCAAGAAGAGCTAGCCACCTGAACCCGTATCAATGGTCTCAGAGATTTTATTCATTGAGCCTAACCCATCCATTTCAGCCAGGCTCTTACAGCTACACTCTATCAGAACTTTCAGGAGTATGTCTTCTTGAGCTAGGAATTGCATCCCTAGCTCAGAGTGTAGACCCACCTGCAGATAAATAAGACACACTAGCTGAAGTTCAGCATCAAATTCATCCTTCAGCCTGATTCTGCTTCTGTGGAAATCAATGGCAAAAGTGCCTGACTTCCATGAAAGGAGGACTAATCCACATATTTGTTTTGTGTTTTTTTTCCTCCCTGGAGAAAAGATGTCTGCTGCTGTTCCATAATATGCAGAACACTCTGTTCAGACAGTCAATAAAACGGAAGAAAAAACATTAAAATGATATATATTTGAAATAATCTGGGCCTTTGAATGTGTGAATGTTCAGCCTTGAACTCCTACTAGATATTACTAAGAAAGTCACATAAATAAGTAATAAATTGTCTAACTGGCGATATTAGATTGTACAAAGAGTCCAAAGGAATAATATGCTTGGGTAGACAGACATATGTTAGCTCTGCTCAAGAGATCACCCTTAAATCATAATGTAGCCAAGGGTAGCATGAGCAACCGTTCTGATTACAAACCCACCCAGACCCTCTGAGTAACTAGGGTAGCTAGCTTAAGCTTCTGCCTGTGCTACCCCCAGATACTCTACTACGTTAGTGCACTACCTCAAGCACACTGCCAGTGTAAACTTTCCCACAGAGATAATAAATAAGCCTGGTAAAGTGTGGAAATAGTTCACTTTGCCTTTGGATGCTTTCTTTTTCCTTCCCTTCTCCTTGAGAGAAGGCTGATTCTCTAGCTCAGGAAATAATCCAGATAACACATTTAAAAATAAATATTGTATGATCACCAATTGTCTATTCTTTCAAACCCTCTTTCAATGATGGTGAAGCAAGACATTTTGAAAGGAAGCAAACCATTATAAAGTTAAGCAACGTGTTAATATTTTTTTGTTTTCTAGAGAAAAATTAAGATGTATTGAGAATGTTGGGGAGGGGTCATTTCTTGGTCAATGTATGTAAACAGTATTGGTTTCTAAGACTTTGGACTTGTATGCAAGAACCATTTGTTGAGCTCGCATCATAGATTGACGCATCTAATTTCTGGGGTTTTTAGAATACTCTTGCATAGGCTGAATGGACTTAGGACTTTAAAACTTTTATGCAAAAGATACTTAGCATAGTACAGAAAATGAGTCTAACAGTATTTTATTTTTCACTGATAGCTAATAAGATATAAGTGCTGCATTCAGATATATGTCAAAGTGTATAAAGGAAGATACGTAATGACTTTTTGTGAGATAATAAAACTGATTCCCTCTAGGAAAAGGAAATCCTCAGAAAGTTATGAGAGATGAGGCCTTGGGTAGTTAACTGAGGATTTTTATTAGCTTATTAGCCTATCCTTTTTTCAGATTTTTGTTAGAAAATATTAACTTTGTGTAAAAATTCAGTGAGAAATATGTGGAGTTTTTTGTTAGCTAAGTTTTTTATTTATAATATGTATATAAATAAAAATAAAATGTATAATTCACTTATGGATTTTCTTATAGAGGAACAGAGTAATAAAATTATAGCATCAAATGTGACTACAGCTTTTTGGTGAGATTAGGGACTTGTCTATATACAAACCAATGCAATTTTAGGTGTGGAAACTCTTACAATAATTTAAACTTGGTTTGGATCAGTTTAGCTTGCACCTGCAAATAACACCAGGCAGTCGACAAACATATAAATTGCTTTGTGTGTGGTTGGTGTATCCCAGGTTACTTGGAGCTCTTTAAATAAAAGAACAGAGATGATGATCATTTACAAAATATTCACTAGTTTCTTCATTGCACAGTTTTATAGAAAACAGTGGTTTAGTCCTCAAAGTCCACTCCTAACACCCACTGGGATCAACTAAAAACAAAAAGAGGTTTATAGATTCAGGCTCTGTTCTGTTCCAATGTGTTGGCCAGAAGTCTAGAGGGTATATTGCCAGGACAATGAAGAATTCCATGGAGTTTTTGTTTTGTTTTCTATATTACCAATGAGTATTACCCGTAACAATGTTAGTATTTGGGAGTTATTCCTGCTGTTATGGGTTTATCACTCTGAGGCTTCGTGTACATTGGCATGACCTTGCGCAAATACTCTTTAATGCAAGAGTTCTTGCGTTAAAGTATTTGCGCAAGACAGCGTCTACACTGGCATGTGCCTTTGCGCAAGAGATGTGCTTTTGCACAAGAGCATCCATGCCAGTGTAGATGCTCTCTTGTACAAGAAAGCTCCGATGGCCATTTTAGCCATCGGGCTTTCTTGCGCAAGAAATTCATGTTGCCTGTCTACACTGGCCTCTCACATAAGAACAGTTGCACAAGAGGGCTTATTCCTGAGCGGGAGCATCATAGTTCTTGCGCAAGAAGCACTGATTTCACACATTAGAATATCAGTGTTCTTGCGCAAGAACTCCCTGCCAGTGTAGACAGGCAGCATGTTTTTGCGCTAAAACGGACGCTTTGGCGCAAGATCGCACCAATGTAGACATAGCCTGATAGTTTTAATTCTTTCTTTTGGATTTAGCAACATAATACAACTAAGTTAATGCTTTAGCAATTGGCAAACTGCTTAAACTTGCCTGCTTGCTTTATATTGCTTCAATACAGAAATACCCACGTAACAAATTATTTTTCTAGTTTCTTGCAAATATTTACATGCCATTCAGGGTACATCAAAAATGATTGAGTCTGAGAAAAGTAATGCATTATGGTATAGTTGAGTATAATTAATATAGGCATAGAAATATTTGTTTACAAAAACTGAAACATTTTCAAGTCAGAATATTTGAAACAAGACAGGAAGAGGGACTTAATTTAATGAGCTGAGCAGAGAGCTAAGAGTTATATTTTATGTTGAACAGTTTGTAAGCAACCTTCTGTCTTAATATCAGCACTATTCACTATCTTAAACAATGTTTGCTATGTGGAAGCAACATGCAAATGAAGGTGAAACTATCAAAATACATATTATTGATCTCTTGAATGTGTGCATATATAACAGGATGATTACATTGGTGTGTTTTATAGAATAGAAGGCCTCAGTCTATCCAATTGTGCAAAATCTCTCCCATCTACAGCCTGTGCAAGACATAAATGAATACTATTGTTGAGATGGTGGGGGAATAACTTATTGACTTGTTTTGCTATTTCTATCTAAAGCTCTTCTTTGATGTGCTGGTTCTGAGAGGAGCAGGGGGAGAGCCTGGCCGGGCCTGGTTGGCAGTAACTCTCCCAGGGTATGTTTACACTGCCACCCTACTTCGAACTAGGGTGGCTATTGTAGGCATTCAAACTTGCAAATGAAGCCCAGGATTTAAATATCCCGGGCTTTCATTTGCACATTCCCGGGTGCAGCCATTTTTAAATGCCCTATAGTTCGAACTACCTGCCCGCGGCTACACACGGCACAGACTAGGTAGTTAGAAGTAAAGCTCCTAATTCAAACTACCGTTAAACCTCCTTGCAGGAATAACGGTAGTTCGAATTAGGACACTAAAAATGGCAGCGCCCGGGAACATGCAAATGAAGCCTGGGATATTTAAATCCCAGGCTTCATTTGCATCTTCGAATGTGTACATTAGCCACCCTAGTTCGAACTAGGGTGGCTAGTGTAGACATACCCCTATAGTGTAGACATACCCCCATATAGTACCTAGACAGGAGATGGAATGCTGGGATCATGTCCTTCTCAGAAATATTGGGGATGCAGTGTTTGGAAAGTGTCGATAGCATGGAGACAGACATGGACAACGGGGGGCTCTGAAGATGAGGGGAGGAAATGAGAGAAGAATGACGCCTATCCATTTAGTACACAGGGGATTAGAGAGAGAAGGCATTCCTAGCATGCTCCACAGGTCATATTCTGGTAGGAAATTCCAGACCTTTGGCAATAGGGGCAAGGATAGAGTAACTGCGCTTCCACTGATCTGTGGGTAAGTGGTCTGTAAGGAGGGCATGGAAGGGCCTTTCTAACTAGTCACTTTAGTCGTCTGGCTACATTCGTATGTATCTGGTAAATCTTTCATACTCCATGTTACTACACAGGAAACAATGTGTAGGAAACAATGAAAATGCCCTTGCCATACATTTATTTGTCTTGAATTTCAAGCAAAACATTTGATATTCTCTAATTTAATCCTTTTGTCTGCTATTCATTAGAGAGCCAAAGAGAGTGTGATAGCATAAGTAAAACAGAAGGGTTCCTAAAGTGAGATTTATTTGTTTTTTCATCCCCCATGAAATATAACCTGCCACATCCAAAAATGAAAAACAGTGAGAGATCTGTTCTGCCCTCACTGCACACATGTAACTCCATTTAACAGCAATGGGACTACCACACACCCATTAACCCTTAGAATGCTGGCATTTTCAGATTGCCAGCCAAAAAATGGCTAGAAGTACATATATCAGTGTCCTTTGGAGGACAGTATAATCTGGTGCTATATCCTCAGGATGCCTGTATTCTCATCTTAAACTCATTGTATGATCACAAGAAAACTATATAACCTCTTCAGACTTCCAATTTACTCAACTAAATTGATGAAAATAAAAGAGATGATGTATTACAAATGTTTTTTCTAAAATGCATTGGGATGTTCACATGAAAAGTGCTTAACAAAAGGGAAAAGAGAATCTCAAATCATCCTTTCACTTCCAAATTTTGTCTGTGAAAATAGCTTTGTTGCTGTGTATTTTTCGGGGGGTGAGGGAGAGGAGAGCAATTGCCTGACTGTTTTTCTTTCCATCTTCCTCTGCCTCCCACACTATAATGACTTGTGCCAGATTTTTGATACCCTCTGACTATATTTTCTTTTTAAGTACAAACTTCCAGAAAGGTGGAAAATGTTAAATGAAACTTGCCATCCTAAAAAGAAATTACAGATCTCAGGGTGTGCACAAGTCCATTGAAAAAGTCACTTTGTCAGGGCATAATTTACAGAGACTGCAGTCATAATTCTGCATTTCTTTCAAGCTGCCTACTTTTATACCTTCGGGCATGTGATTTGTCAGAACAGCCTTGTGGCGTGGTGGGCAATTGGAGCTTGCTGTAGTGGGCTGAAATGACCCAGAACAAACTTGGCAGTTAATCTTCTTTATTGCTGAAATCAATAAGCAGATTCGTGCTAAGTGCTGACAGTTCTTATGTAGGGAGTGAAAAGTAGAAGTGTCTGCTCCTTGAACTTGCAATGTTTGACAGCCCAGTAGTTTTGTTTCATTATTTGATACAGAACTTGTTGCTCTGTCTTTTATTAGATTGCATAAGTTAAATAGCTGTAATGTGTTTCCTTTGTCCAATGGTTCAGACATTTAAAAGTCAGAGGGAATAGATTCGAATACATTGCTATCTAAATAATCAGATACAAGGACCAGTTGTAGAAACCTTCCTTGCACTGGCCAATGCTTACTCATGTGAGTAATCTTACTGATCTTAGTGGGGACACTTAAGTAAGTACTTGCCAACATGGTAAGCGACACAAACAAACTAATAGAATTGTAGGGGCTTATAAAATATGTCATAATTACAATTTAAACAAATGTTTATTAAAATAGCTAGAGTGCTCTAATGACTGAGGCTCTGATCTTTCAGGATGATGCACATAGGTGGCCTCTCTCCCTGCACGGAGCCTAACAGAACTTGTGGGGCCTTAAGGGTCATTCATGGAAATGATGATGACAGATCATGACCTGTGTGGCCACTAATAAACCAATTTTTCCTTCAACTGCTAGACCTACCTGAAGCGAGAAGTATTCCAGAAAGTTAAATTACTTCAACTGGTTTATTGACGTTTTAGCCCCTTTAAGAGCCCAATCCTGAAAACACTTCTGGATGTATTACTATTGTCACTAGTCTCATTGAAACCAGTGAAACTACTCATGTTAATAAGAATGACAGCCACTACTTGTCTGCGGGTTTGGGCTGAAATTTTACAGCATGATAAAGAGAGGTTTATAACATTTGTGAAATTCTAAATAATCATCAGCTTCAGATCCAAGCTTTCAGATGGTAATGTAAGGTCTGGGCAACATGGATTTCCTTTCATGAAGAAGAAATGCAAACTTACTTTGTGTTCTGGGAGTCACAAGATTTAATACATTTTATAAGCATGAAAATGGATATCTTATGACAGAAATAGTGAAGAGAGACTCATTGTCAAAATCTGGCTTGTGAAACCAGTAGCCTGCCCATAAGCTTGTTTATTGGAAAGTAATAAAAAAGTAAGCTATTCTAAATCATAACTGCCATCAAGTTTATATGATAACTATTAAGCTTTTTCACAAAACATCCTTTTAAATTCCTCCCTTCCAACCCCATGCTCTTATCTTTGCTTTTACATTTTTGTTTAAGCTGTTTCTACTCTTGTCTCTTTCTTAGAGTTGAATCGGTAACAAAACTTCTCTCATTTCTTACAGATGTTGAAATGATGAAACTGTCTCTCCCTCTGGAACTCAATGCAGCCATGTCATCTCCTCTGGTCCTGTATAGAATGTACCTCGCAGCCTGAACTATTATGACATGTCTCTAGCAATCAGAAAGAGAAGCTGGGAAGAACATGTGACCCAGTGGATGGGCTTGCTGCCTTCCAATTCTGTTGAGTATAATACAGCATGTCATCATGGACTTGTAGCTGATAACTTTCAAGCAAGTATGGAAAAAGATGAAGTTTTAAATGTGGACCAAAAAGAAAAACGTGTTTCTTTACCAGACTGCTGCCATGGTGGAGAACTGATTGGCTTCCCTGCAAAACTACTTAGCAACATTTCAAAAGAAGTGGATGAAAATGATAACCATGAGGAGGAGGAACATTTTCTTTCCTTGGAAGCCAGCACAGAAACTTTGGTTCATATTTCTGATGATGATGACGATGTCGTTTTAAATTTCAGTTTGGATAAAGTAAATCACCATTTAACTACAATTGGAAGGAAACTGACAGATGAAGAGAGCAGTTTAGGAGGAGCAGGCTCCTTAACAAAGATGGTAGCAATAATAAAAACAAATAGGGAATCTAACATTTCTGAAACAATAGGGGATATGGATGAACCTGAATATGACACAGTCCCTGAAGAAGAAAAGGAAGAGAAGGACATTTGTGGCAGTATTAGGAAAAGCCTGGAGCTTTATAATGATAAAAGCTTAAATGAAGTAATAGATGCCCCAAGAGAAAATCTTTCAAGTTCTCTGAATGTGAAGGAAATCATGCCTGAAAAACAGCTGCTTCATACTGCTGTAATTGCACGACAGCGTAGGAAATCAGACGCTCCTAAAGATGGGCATGAAAAGGCTAACTATAATGTGGCCCAGGGTGAGTTTTCTCCTGGTCTGTATACTGGCAGTGGTAGACAGCCATTCTCAATGGCAGATTCCAGTAACTACCTTATACAATCTTCTCCCAGTTCCCATATAATGTCAATGGAAAATGGACTGGATGAAAGTGGTTTCACAGAACCTCAAGCGGTTCCTCAAAATAAATGCCCTACAAATATCACTCCAGTGGAAGGCATGCAGTGTTTATATCTGAAGGATAATCTATACACCCAGGAATTTACGGACACGCAAGTGAAACTGCGCAAAAGAAAGGTAAGATGCACACAAATTGAGGGGTTTTATTTTAGTTTTGGTCAACCTTTTCTCATGTAATCTCATGGCTGATTTATTCCAGGATTAAGGTAAATATCTCTTATAATGTTGTGCAGATGCCAGGTATTGCACATGCTTCTGCGAAACAATTTGGAAACGTATGACATGGATGTATAGCCATTTTTAAGATCTGAAAATTGCTTTCTAGTGAATTGGTATACTCTTTGTATTTGTTTATAATTTTATATATATATATATATATAAAACATCTTTGATCACAACTTTCTCTTCTCTTCTAACTATTTTTATCATGGGTAAATCAGTAAGCAGCCTTCCCAGGGTTTTCTGTGTGTGTGTGTGCATCTTTTTGCTAGTATCAACTCTCAGAGTTTGTTTTTAGATACAAGTTACGTTTGCAGCTGTATGGCGTCTTTATTAAAAGGAATGGGGAGGAAAATGTTGCAAATTTTTAAAAGGAAATTCTAAAACTTGTGGAGTATTGGTGATGTGAAGTACAGGGAACAGCTATTTGAGTTCCACCGAACTCCTGTGAGAGAGTTCTCACAAAATATGTTGCTGGCATGAAGGTAGCAGAAGCTCTTGATGTTTTCAGACTCAGAGCAATGAGAGAACTTCATGGGCTCTTCAGACAGGGGGAAAAAATAATTCCAAAACTCTAAGGGTCAGATCCCACAATCCCAGCAGGAGCAAAACTCCCATTGACTTCTGTAGGAAGAGTTTTACTGAGCATGGGAGTGCAGGCTTGGGCCCTAAGTCTTTTTCTGTGGGCTGTGTGAGGCTTAGAGCTTGTCTATGCAGTGTATTAGTATGAATTTCAAGGCACACTACTGTGCTACACATTAGCTGTCTGGTGTGGATTCTGATGTGTGTTAATTTAGCCTGTTTCAAATTATTTCGTATTAATACAGATTGGGTAACTTTTACTGAATACCAATGGGGTCCATATAGGTCAAGTAACAAATGACACACACACACATACACACTCAACATGGACTAACATACATTATAAACAAGCTTTTATTCTCTCTGTCCAATACTTACATTATATTGGTGGCTCTTCTTTTGGCCAAGCCCACGTTGAGCAATAATGCCCAGCTCCTCTTGTATTTTTCAGAAATCTGGTTTCTATAAAATTGTGGTTTTGCCATCAGATGAGATATTCAGTGTCTCAGTGGTTGTTTCACTAAATCACAACCTCTAAAGCATGAAGCAGCATGTCCAAACCACTGTATGCCAACACAGCATCCTGACTTGTGGCTATCACTCCCTTGTGTACACTGTTTGGAAACATTAACACTCAGTAAGAGTTTTGTTATGGTTGGAAGCTACATGCAGCTTTTACAAAAGGCTCTAGAAACTTTCATACACAGCCTTACTTTAGTGTTAAATGCTGTACTTCATAACTCTGTAATGACTGTTAAATTGATTTAAAGTCACAGTATTTGTGACTTACCTCTGTTAGTTCAGTCTTTCCTTTTTATTTCTATCTGAACTGCCAGTTAACACAAAATCCTAACAATATCACATTTATGCCTCTCTATATAGTCCAAATATTATCAGTGTTCATATATCTCTCCATGGGTGATATCACAGCATTGATTCACTAAGCATTGGCTAGTACTATTATGATGCTCTCAGCAATTCTGCTTTCAGTATGTTACTTCTGGTATATGTGTCATTTGAATGGTCATAGCTGTCAGTTGTCAGATAAGCCACACTGTCAAGAACTGGTGTTCATAGATTTTGCAGTTGCTAATTTTGGTGTGTATATAATTTATCCAGCTAAAGTATTCATTTTACAGCACATGTATATATTATATTTTTTAGATGATATCATTAGTGTAAAATAATAGTGTGTGACTAGTGATACCCACAATGGGATTTCTATGGAATGTAATCTGATTAAGATGCTTCCACCTGACAGACGTACATATAGACTAGTATATGTTCAAGAAGAGTATGCTGAATACCTTTTACGTGCCATGTACAGCATAAGTATACTTGTGGTTTGTGGTTGCAACAATAGGTATCTAAAAAGCAAGAATCTTTAAAGATCTCAGTAAGGCATCAGTGGAATATGTCGGTGCTTGAGAAATTATTGGAAGGTCAGTGTACTAGAGAGAGGGAACAAGCCACAAAGCTGCTGGAGAGGAGAATGGAAAAAGTTTCAGGGCAAAGTGGCAACCACACAGAAGGAAGGAACTGGAAGTCATGTGCAGAAGGGAACTGTAAAAGGGGTTGTGTTCCAAAGGGTGATAGAGCTTGGAGGTTTTTCAAGGGAGAGCCAATGGGAGCCTACTTCAAGCAACTTTGTTTAGTCTGTTTTTGAAAAGGTTTGGCTCAAGGGAAGAGGTCTGAGCTGCTGCTCTCTAGATGTGCAGGTCACTTTACTAACAATGTTCCTGCCTCAATTGTTTTATCATTTAAATCTAATCTTACAATATTTTACAAGGATGATATTGCCCATCTCTAGGGCTAACAATCTCTAATAAAATTGTGCCATGTTTCTAAGGGGACACTGAAAACCTTTTTTATTAGAAAAAAAATGAAAAGAAAACAGACTTGAAATAGAATCCATCCATAAAAACCAAGTGTTTGCTTTGCAGTGGCCAGGGGACTTCAGGGATTGGTAATGGGATATAGGGCCTTTTCTCTCAAGGTCAGCAGTTCAACCTAGCCTAAATACAGAAGATAGGGACTAACACACACCACTAGTTGATGAATGTTTGCTGTGCAATATGAAACAAATGTGATGGTGTCAGTCCAGTGCCTAATAAATGCCACTAAAAATAAAATAAGTGCTTAGGATCAGATTTTTAAGGTATTTAGGCACCTTAAAATGTGATTTTGAAAATTCCACTAAGCCCCTATATGCTTCTTTAGACACATAAATATGTTGAGAAATCTGACCCTTACTGACATAAGATATAGCTCTCTCAAGTGAGAGGCCAAAGAGTGTATGAGCATGGAAAGTGGACTTCCCTCTCTCTTCTAGAGATGCTATCTGTTTCTCGCTAGTGTGACAGCGTGGGAAATCTTGTTCTGCTGTTGTCTGTGCTGTATCTGCTCTGTAAATAAATATGGGACCTCAGCCTCCAAGGCTACTAGTCTGGGACATTTCACCAGCACTAACTTCCATCTTAATAATTTGTTTTGGCTATGACATACACTGTTCCAGTTTTACTAACTGGAGATGCTCGAACTGGAGCCCCTCTGCGCCCCAATATTATAAATAGAAAGGAGTTGCCATTATGTCATTTATCGTGAATCTAGAAATTACCTCTTGCTTGGAGTTATCAGAACTCCTGTTTGTAGCCTGTTTCCTGCTGGAGGTTTGCAGAGCAGGTGCCTTTATTGCTTTGGCAGTACTTATACAATGTTTAAGTTGCATGGCAGCTGATTGGTGCCATTCCAGTCAGCTGCCATGCAACTTAAACATTGTGCATCATGTTGTGCATAAAGTTTTATTGTGTGTCATGTTGACAGTAAGGATTATTATATTGGGGCATCCAAAATATAGGAGTGATGTCTATTAGCAGCATTGCCTCTCAAAAGAATAAATGGTTGAATATGCTTCATGAAGCTAACTAATCTCACTGTATGTCTGCACAGAGTAAAGAAAAAGCATGGACATTTGTTTGTTTAAATTCATTTCTATAGAGCAAGGGTCACAAACTCCCGCCCTGTGGGCCACCCCAGCTGTAGCAATTGTGCAATACAGCTCAGGAGTCCCAACCGGCCAGGTGGGAGACTTGCTGTTCCCCAAACCCCAGCATTATCACCTTCACCAGCTTTCCCCCACCTCCCGCCACTCAGTAATCCCCGAAGCTGTGTCTTTGGGGGATGGGGGACAGTGAAGAACAGAGGCTGGGGCAGTGGTGGGAAGGGATGGGGCTTGAGGAATGTGAATGAACAAGCCCCTCCCTGGCCTGCCTGGACTCCCAGGATAGATTGTGCAACTGTTCTGGTGGGAGATAGCCCATGAGAAGGAATCTGAGACCCCTGGTAAAGAGGTTTGAGAACACATTACATCCCTACTGATCCAAATACATGCCCCAAACCTTTGGGTTATTCAGTTCAATGGCAGATCAGACTTTGAAGTGTTCTCTCAGTGTTAGAGGACCCTGGGAACATACTTCAAATCTTGCTTTGGCCAGTATGCTCAGCTCTGATGCTTCCCTCTGGAACTTATAAGGTTGGAAAGGCAGTAGTTTCACTTCAGTTTGCAATTGCATAATCTCCTGTGTAGCATTACAAGCTCAGAAATTAGGTTAGACCTCTTGGGAGATATGTGACATCTGCTAAATTGACAATAGGTTAACAAGAGTTGGGATGACAAAAAATATCAATGTGGAGTTATGGAACTTTTGACCTTAGCTGTGCTATACAATCTGTGTCCTCTCATACTGAACTAGACTTCATGCCAGCTATAAATGGAGAAAGATCTGAGACTGGGCTATGGAATGGGTCATACCAGAATCTGTAGAAAGCTAAGGATAGTGTGACAGAGCAGGTTAAAGAACTTGGGGGAAGGGGAGAGAGGCTGCTCTAGCAGAGGAAACAGCAGCAATCCTGGCTAATTAGGGGCAGCTGAGAAAGGTCGGCTGCAAATCAATTAAGGGCCAGATGAAGCTGATTGTGGCTGCCCCAGGGCCTATTTAAAAACCCTCCCTGGGGGAGAGGGGAGGGAGAGAGAGAGAGAAGGAAAACAACCCAGTGTTAAGGAGACTTAGGCTGTGTCTACATTGGCAAGATTCAGCGCAAAAGCTTGCCACCTGTCTACACAGGCCATAAATTCTTGCGCAAGAGCACTGACGTTCTACTGTATGAAATCAGTGCTTCTTGAGGAAATACTCTGATGCTCCCACTCAGGGATAAGTCCTTTTGCGCAAGTGTTCTTGTGCAAGAGGCCAGTGTAGACAGGTAACATCAATTTCTTACGCAAGAGAGCATCTACACTGGCACGGATGCTTTTGCACAAAAGCAAATCTTTTGTGCAAAGGCACATGCCAGTATAGATGCTCTCTTACTCAAATACTCTAATGCAAAAACTCTTGCGTTTAGAGTATTGGCAGTAAATCTTGTCAGTCTAGATGTAGCCTTAGTGTGGAGGAGCAGAAGGAACCACCAGCCCTGCTAAAAGCCACAGCGGGAGGTGAGGAGTTGAGCAGGGGGTGTTGGAGGGCTCCCTTTCCCCCCACCCTTGGGGCAAGAAAAGGGCTTTCTGGTAAGCCGTGACTGGCCCAGGGCTTCAGCCCAGTACAACATCCTTTATGCTAAGGGCCAGGAAGGCCCAGGGACAAAAACTCTGCAGCTGAGGGCCCTGCTGCAGTCCTCAAAGTGTGGGACAGAGGACAGAACGGTGATCAGGGTCTCAGGAGGGAGACTGATCCTGCCACAGTAGTTTAAGAGAAGACTGAATTGAACAGTTTTGTCTTGTATATTTTTTTTCTTCAGTCTTTCTAAAAACGTATGTCAGTAGCAATGAAATTTGCCTTAATGCACACATCTCTGGTTGGGGTGAAGAATTGCAGCCTCCGGAGACTTTTGACTTATGCTGACAAATGAGGTGCCCTTCTAAATTACCACTATATTCAATGAATAATGGAGCATGAGTACGGGATCTTATTACAGTCGACTGTTCAGAACTGGACTATGGAGGATAAAAAGAATGTAGGTTTCTGTCTCAAGAGGAAAAAATGTCATTGTCATCAAAAAATCTATAATGTTTGGAAACATTTATTCTTCATGAGAGACTACAACTTGTTTGTGTAAGTTATTATTATTACCTTCATGGCAGTCGCTTACCAGAAACAGCTACTGGCTACTTGTTGATATAGCAACAGCTCCAATTTTCTAATATTTCCTCTTTAATTGTTTCAAAATAAGGCTGACTCTAAGGGTTTGGCATTTTAACAAATGGAAAAATTTTGAAAAACAGAGTGGTGCAAAATAGGATAGCAATTTGTTATTCTACATTTATGTCCAGCATAACCAAAACCCTTAAACTTCTTTGAAAATCTCACCCCAGAAATATGACTAATAGCTACAGCAAATATCAACATCTGTACGATTGATGTAAGAGACAGAAAAAAGCATAAAAGGTGGAGGACTAGAATTATAGGATAAACTTTCAATAGGGGGAACCACAAATGAGTGCATATGCATCCAGTCACCACACATCCAGCTCTTCCCCCATGCGGATATGAAAATGGAGTAATTAGGCCAACAAACTGGTGTTTAACAGAGCACTTAAATGGTATATTTCATCTTCAAAGACTTTTCAATAACCTGACATGGGAATAAACGCAGCTTTTCATAAGCAAATTCAGAGCATTTCAGGTATGCTTGCAGTTTTGTAGGCACACATGTTATACCTCAATTTGAAAACCCAGCAGAATATTTAAAAGTATTTGCCAAGGGTAAAACATTCAGAAATGCCTAAGACCTGTTTTCAAAAATGTCTTAGACATCAGAAGTCTGTTTCATAGAAAGTAAACCGGATCTAGGCTCATGAGGCCCAGATATTTAAAGGCACTTAAAGATGCAGGAGTTCACTCAGCAGGAGCTACAAAATCATGCAGGCCCTAACACACAGAACAGTCTGCCCTCTAATCTGTTCTAAACCCTAGTAAGAGAAGGAATCATTTTGATATCTACCTTTTTTTAAAAACTAAGAGGGGAACTGACTCAGAATGAGGGTGAAACGGGAAAGATTATGTTTCAGAGAAATGTCTTTGAATGAATGTAAGGACTGGGCTTATAGAGAAGAGCAATGTAATGATACTATGTTTTTTTGTTTAAGTAACGCATAATTAAGAGCTCCAGCAAAAACAGACCATAAAGATGGAAGATTTAAAACCATAAATATCCAGGAAGCTAGGAGTCAGGCCCGACAATGGAGGGGGACAAAGGGGACAGTTGTCCAGGGCTCTGGTGATTCAAAAGGGCCCAGGGCTCCTGACTATGGCAGCAGTGGTTGCCAGAGCCTTGAGCCCTTTAAATTGCCACTGGATTGCTAGTAGATGCACTCTGGCCAGTGTTGAAGGTCTGAAAGTCAGGCCCTATCGGGAGAGGGGGAGCAAGATGGGCCATTTGGCCCTGGCCTCAAGAGACAAAGGGGCCTCAAATTTTGACATTTTTCTACCAAGTCATTTCAATTTATTATACACCTTAAAGAGGCAAAAAAAAACCTATATATACCTGCAAAAAATTGTTTTAAATCATTGTGGGACATCAGGCCTTCGCTGATTTTTTTTTTTTTTTTTTTTTTTTTAAGTCACAACTGTCCCCTTTGCCCCTCTCTGAGTTTTCATCTGCATGATTAGAGACTGGAGTAATTTCTGTGATTAGTGAATCCATGTTATGAAATGCTGTTTACAGTCTCTGCATAGTTTAGAGGTTTTGAAAGTTGTAATTCTGTTACTGTAAAGTGATTTTGCTTGGTCTGAGGGTAAGTATAACCTTTACATTATATGTTTATCTCTGCATAGGAGATTTTTGAATTCCTAATTTTCTTATGTGTCTTCGTATACAATAACCATATCAGGCTCAGCTAAAAGCTACTTCTTCATCCAGTTTTAGATTCACCTTTAAAGGCTTTCTTTGTGATAATAAACAATTAGAATTGAAAATGTATTAAACTTTATATCTAATCTGGCAACAGCCCTGTGTTCATATTCATAGTAACTCACAAGTGATCAGAGGAATTTAATAACGAGAACATGTTAGCAGATGAAATTTCAAGACTTTGAAATAAAGCTATAAGGGCCATAGCAAATAACATCCCCAAACTGTTGTTATATAACATTCATTGTGAAGTATATACAATTAAAATTGTGACTAACCAATAGACTTTAGCAAATTAATTTACTGTGTGTTACTGTGTTTTAAAGGAACATTTATAAAAATGAAGCAAAGATTAGAAAGACATGCAAGCAACAAAGTGAAGCAGCAGTTAAGAGTTTAAAGCCATTAACATAATTTCTCATAGAAAAGACGCCTAAGCCATTAGACGGTGACCATACTGACAGTGACATTTCCAGTCCCGATAATGAAAACTTTGTACCCACAAATGACACTTCAATGCCACTACCTCAAAATGAGGTGGTCATTAATCATTTCCCTCCCCCCCCCCCCCCAGTTCTGTTAAATAAAGAGAGTTTGTGTTCATGAAAATACATGTATTTTATTTGACATCAGGAAGGGGGGTTAGGGAGGGGTAAGTGGAAGGATGTGAAGGAGAAATGAGGCACAAGCCCCCAGTGGGGCAGACCAGGGAGGCTTTTAGTGCTCCTCAGAGTGGAAGCTCTCTCACAGAGCCTCCTGGATACTGACAGCCCCCCGATGGAGCTCCCGGATGGCAGCCTGCAGAAAGTGGAGCCAGGCTTGCAGCAACACGTTCATGAGAAGCACAGAGTGCCCAGGGGCAGCTCTGGCTCCATGTTGCAGAGTACTATGGTGTCCCACATGAGGGCAACCAGAGCACACGGAGACAAAATGCTTTGCTGTCCCTCATCAAGGTAGGCAAGCAAGCAGGAAAAGCTGAGAACTGGCTGTCCGGGGGGGGGGGGGGGGGGTCTGTTTAAGCACAGGGACCCCCGCTGGCAGTAGCCACCCAAAGTAACTTCTGACCTGATACCCTGCCGGACCTGGTTCCGGCCAGCCTTAAATGCAATTCAGTGTCCACTCAATGTGGATGCGCTATTTTGAAATAGCAAAACACTATTTCGAAATGCATTTTGTGTGTAGACACTTTAATTCGAAATAACTTATTTCAAATTAACTATTTTGAAATAAGTTATTTCAAAATAATGCTGTAGTGTAGACTTACCCTGAGAGGCCCTGCTAACAGGGAGAAGCTAGCCCCTTCTGCCCAATACCAGACCCTTTCCAAAGAGCACAGTGTCAGGCCTTCCACCTTGCACGCAGAGGCCCAGCAATTCTGTTGGCCCATTGTTAGTTTCTCATAGGAGATTGTAAGTAAAAGAGTCAAGAGGCAGCAATGTTAGTGTAAAAGAGAAATCCAAATTCCAAGAGATTACTGAAGTTTTCAGCATAGGAATTGTTCATAAAGTCTAATAGCAAAAGATAAACAGTCTAGGAGATAGGACTAGGATAGCCTAGTAGATAGGACATAGGCACATTCACTCAGAGGAAATCCAGCCCACAAAGCAGTAAATCTGGGATGCCTTAGTAAAGTGTAGTTTAAGACCAAATTTTCAGAAAAATGGCAAGTGGAAAAATGGCAAATGAATTGTTACATGTCAGAATGGTCAATTGTACATTTATTGTATCCTCAGCTGTGGTAATATTGTATGTGCATATATTTGCATTTGTAACTAAAAGCAGTTTCCTGAAAATCTGGCATTTCTAATTATAATTATGAATCCTTCAAAATACTTCAGATCACCATAATCCAATTTATAGAGATTTATGTGACGAAGGGATGGGTAAAATATTGAGAAGAAAATACAAAAAACACCATTGCACTGAAAAAAAATTCATTCCCCCTGGCATCTCAGACTAGTGCTTCTAGAAATTTCTGCAACATATAACTATTTCAGTGTTTTTCAGTTTCATAAACTCTGTACAGCCACAATCTGCAATTGCTTTGTTACTATGAGGTCAGCTGTTTTCATGGTATTTCTAAACTATCCCAAAGCAGTATCATTCAGACATCTTCTAAGGATAGGTTTTCCTCTGAGACTCTTAGACCAAGTTCAAATAGTTCAGATAAACTTTGGATCAGTGTTTGAACTTTTGATTGTTTATCCAAATTGAACATGAACTCCAAACCTTTTGAGGCTCACGTAAGTCATTTCTAATGTGAAGCATCTGTCTCACTTATACAGGCTATTATTTGTGCTAAATTTGTATACCTGACAGGATTAGAGATGGTGAGAGGAAGTACTGGTTAATTTACTGTGCTCAATTAAATGAAATGCCAGCTTGATAATTACTGCTGTAGGAAGAGCAATTGATGTATTGTGCCAGAGTACATAGAACATTTGAGAGACAAGATAGGTGAAGTAGCATCTTATGTTGGCCAAATTCTGTTGGTGAAAAGGCAAGCTTTTGATTTATACAGAATTCTTCTTTGGGTCTCAGGTCTGCTTGAAATGTTTGTTAAAACCTAGAATTTCTTGGGGGAGATCCCATTTCTTTTTAATTAGACCCAAGCAAACTATTTGCAGCGAACAATTTGTTTGATCAATTCATCTCCATTTCTGTAAGCAACTCATTTGGGATCAGATGTCACTTTCATCAAACTTCTGGATATGAAATTATTGGATGAATGAGTTATGCAAACAAATTTCAAAGTAGGAATGGTTCTTTATTATTTACTGTGCTTATTGCTTTCAATATTTGCCCTTTGCAATTCACTCTTAATGCTGTAACATTTTCCCAGAATGGTCCCACATTCTCAGTGCTCATGTCTGGCAATAGACTAACCAGTTGTCTTTGAGTTCCACAGTGAAGATCAATGCAAGGAAGGATAGGTAGGAGACCCCTTACAAGGGAGCATATGAGAGTGGAAGTAAGATGACTATGAAGCTCTTAAGATGGGAAATGGAACATGAGCCACACTGGGTCCTGATTTGGCTGAAGGAAATTGAATGTTTATCCTTTTCTGAGATTCAGGCTGGAATTCTTGAACTTTGTGTGTCAGGCTAGGTCTATGCTACAAAGAAAACTCAGAAAAAGATATACAAATTGCACTTCACAATTTGCGTATCTTTTTCCACTTTTCTTTCTAAAGAGACTTTTCCAAAATTTGGCCTATCTACATGGTGCCAAATTTTTGAAAAACCTCCTCTTTTGACATATCCCTTCTTCCTCATACAATGAGGATTACAGAGATGGTGAAAGAATGCGTCTGCTTTTTCAGAAAAAGCATTCCTTGGACGCAGCATGTCTGCAGTCTAGACATAGCCCCAGCTAGAGGAGTCAGATAGCTGCAAAAGACTTGTCTATTTCAATATAAAGTATCATCAATGCATCTCCTTGGAACAGTAGATGTCCAGTTGTATACACTTGTCACAATTCATGCTTTCTCCCCAAAAAATACTTCTAGGCTGTGTCTACATTGGCAAGATTTTGCGCAAAAGCGTCTGCTTTTGCACAAAAACTTGCTGCATGTCTACACTGGCCGTAAGTTCTTGCGCAAGAACACTGATGTTCTAATGCATAAAATCAGTGCTTCTTGCGCAAATACCCTGACACTCCCGCTCAGGGATAAGCCCTCTTGCGCAAGTGTTCTTGCGCAAGAGACCAGTGTAGACAGGCAACATGAATTTCTTGCGCAAGAAAGCCTGATGGCTAAAATGGCCATCGGAGTTTTCTTGCACAAGAGAGCATCTACACTGGCATGGATGCTTTTGCACAAAATCACATCTCTTGCGCAAAAGCACATGCCAGTGTAGACGCTCTCTTGTGCAAATACTTTAACGCAAAAACTCTTGCATTAAAAGTATTTGTGCAAAATCTTGCCAATGTAGACGTAGCCCTAAAGTTTTAAGAAAACACTCATAATATTAATATTATGATGGAACATTCCAACAAAGGGAAAAATAGTGTGTTTGCCAACCAGTCATGTAGGTTCACAGACTGAGGGTTACAAGAGAGACTGATCTTTAAAATAAAAGTACTGTACTACAAAATATTTAGAATCCTGAATTTGTCATTGGGTAACACCACTTCAGCAATATTAAGCACCAAATTATCTAAGTTAGAGCATGCATAGTCCAACTGTATTCAATGGGTTTGCTCATGTTCTTAAGCCAGGGAATATGCTTTAGTACCTTGCTGAATCCAGGTCTTAGTAATGATTATTCATCTTGTACTACAGGAATCCATTATACAGAAATGGCCACACACAAAAAAGGCAAAAGAAAGCTTACTTACCAAAGAATGGAAGCTTCAGGAGGTAAACAGGTTAGTCTGTACACAGGATAAACTTAAAAAACAACAAATGGTCTGGTAGCACTTTATCTACATGTTTTGTGCTACCAGAAGTGCTACCAGACCATTTCTTGTTTTTTAAGTTTACCAATGAATGTTGTTTTTCATTTCTATTACTCTGAATAGTCACATGGCACCAGAATGGTCATTTGCACAGGCATATTTAAAAATGAGATCATAGAAGTAGTTTTCACACTATTCAGACTAAATCTTTTCTATTTTGAGCTTGGCATGGGAGGCAAGGTTTTCTGATGTTTGCTACGTGGTATTTCAAATATAAATACTAGCAATTGGTACATCTGTTTAAAAAAATGTAAGCTGAAGTAATGGAGAATTTGTTCTTTATGTGTGCATTTCAGATATTGTTACTTTTTTTAACCTTTCTCGTTAATTTTCTTTTCCCTACTTAGTTTTCTAAAGTGTTGGAGGAGCTTAGGGAACAATTTTTTCTCCCTTGTCCCAAACTCATGATAACTTTAGCCTGAGTTATACACAGGAATCTTTACAATACTCAAAGTTGATTAAACATCCCAAGTTATAACCTCTGAGGGCACATCTACACAGCTGGGCAAAAGTCGAAATAAGTTATGCAACTTGATCTTCGTCAGTTGCATAGCTGAAGTCGAAATAGCTTACTTCAGCTTTTGGCAGTATCTACACAGTAGAAGTTGAAGGAAGAGTTCTCTTCCTTCAACTTCCCTTATTCCTAGTAAAATGATGGTTATAGGAGTCAGAATAAGAAGGCTTCCAGCTCACCATTATTACAAAATAACTGCTTGAAATATAGACACACACTCTTTGTTGTTTTGGAATATAGTTATTCTGAAATAATGCTGCTATGTAGACATAGCCTGAGAAAACAACTGTTACTTGTGCATTTTCAATGCTGTATTCTGCAGTATCTAGCACAGATGTGTAACTATTACTGAAGTTTACTGTTGCTTAACCACAAAGAATTTGCTGCATTGCATATTACCATTAAATAGCTATAATTTTAAAGGCATCAGTAAGAATCTGGCAATAACTACAAGTAAAGCAAACTTAACATTATATTTTTTTTAATGAAATGAAACATTTTATTCTATCGAATATTACTAAAATGCTTGCTTACTACCTAAATTTACCTAGCCAATATTGAAGGCAAATTTCAGAAATATAAAACAATTTGACTACAAAATTAGTTGAAACTAAAATAAAATATTTTCTCTAGTTTTGCCAGGGACCAACTTAATTCCTAGAATTTGTAGGGCTGGGCATCTAGCTTCTAATATAATTAGTTTACCATGTAATTTTTTTCTGTGGCTTACATAAAAATATATCATAAACATTATCTCTGTCCACTTGAAAGCTAAAGAACGCTTTCCCACAGATATCCATTGTGTTTGGATTGAAGTCTGATGAATTCCAAACAATCTGAAAAGTATTTAAAACAAGCTCTGAACAGAGAGCAGTCATTAATGGGATGATTGCCAGGCCATTACAGTATAACCTTTATGCAAATTTTACTTTGACGCATTTTTGTGACAGTGTTCAGCTATAAATTTTAGAGACTGCCAATTTTGTCTAGACTGCAAACCAAGAGCCATAAAATGACTGTTGCACATTAAGTTATGCATCAGTCAAGTTTCAGCTGCCTAAAATGGTAATACATGTATTTGTAGTTATACATGGTTTTCAGGTCACACACCAGTATCTGCTGAAGTAAGAGTAGGAATTTCCAGTGATCAATGTATTAAGTTATGCTCTAACATTAAAAATTTTCCTATGTGGAAAGATTCTAGAGGAAGAAATTTTTATTTTCTTTCTTTTAAATGAATTTTAAAAAGTCAGTCTAGGTCTATAATGACCAAAAGATAGTATCATGAGCTTTCGTGGGCACAGCCCACTTCTCCTGTCATCTGAAGAAGTGGGCTGTGGCCACAAAAGCTCATGATACCATCTGCATGTTTTGTTGGTCTATAAAGTCCTACCATACCATCTGTGTTTTTTTTAAGTTTCTCCTGTACAGACTAACTCGGCTAACCCCTGAAGCTAATGACTACAAGGTTCAACTGTTCGGGGTTTATGTGAATTAAGTTGCCAGTTTTATTTCTTTAGTCTATATCAAAGGAAAATATTTGTTTATTTAATTTGCATGTGAAAATGACTGAAGCCCCAGTTCAGAAAAGCAGTTATGCATCTGCTTAAAGTTAATCACCTAGGGTATGTCTAAATTACATGCCTCTGCTGATGCTCAGCTGATCGTCGGCACAGCGCACAAGTCAAGAGGCATAAGGGAGCGGTCAACAAAGGCTTCCCTTTGTCTTGTGGCAGCCATTTTTATTTTATAAAAATATTTAAATCCCAGCTTCATTGACTATGTCGGGTATCCTATTTTACATGCCTCTGACGGCAGAGGCATGTAAACTAGACATGCCCCTAGAGAAGTTCCATCAGCTGAAATTGAAAAAGGTCTGCTCAAGGTAACAGTGGCACCCACAACCATATGCACATCCCAGTAGAAAATGCCAAGTCATTGGCATGAAGTCCTACTACCCAAGGCTGGATTAGGACATATATAGCCTAGGCATGTGTCTAAGGCCTGGTTCATGAAAGGATAGGCAACCTAAACTCCCAGTGATTTGGTTTAGGTACTGGTGCAGGAACTGGCCCAATGCCAGCAGCAATGAGGAAAAGCTGTGGCTACCCCAGTGGCCACTCAGGTTTACCTTGCTCTCCTCTGTCATGAGGGCACCCATGTACACTACTCACTCAATTTTGACCCTGTCGCCATACTGTCATGGCTAAGGGTCATAGTACCAAATGCAAGGGTACATTATGCTGGTGCTCCTTCTCACCATTGCTATGGTGTCAGTTCCTGTACCAGGGCTCTGCTCTGACTCACTCTTCTTCTAGCATCCCGTGTCTCCTGTGGTCTGTTCACAGGACAGGCTCAGTGAAAGTCACACAGCATGCTACAAGTACAGGGACCTGTTATGAGTGCCCATATGGAGTGAATAAAGTTCTGCATCACACTCATTAATGGATCTCCAAGTCACCATTTTGTTTCAGGACAATTCCACAAGCCAAATACACAGAGAAGTGTCGGAACTTAACTTCATTCACAAGTTTAATTCTTATGCAAAGGGATATTGGCTGGCTGGAACACTACCTTTCATATCCTAATGACTTAACCAACCAAACAATGGAGGCGCTAATTGTTCTTATCAACTTCTCCTAACTATTTGAACCATCTGCTCACTGTCTCTTTTTTTTTCTTCCTCACCTCGTTTTTCTCTTTTTTTTTTTTCCTCCTCTCCCCTCCCCACTTCCCTTATTTATTCTTGGATCTGAACTTCTAATACTCCTGTCATCTGAAGAAGTGAGTTGTGCCCACAAAAGCTCATGATACCATCTACATGTTTTGTTTTTAAGGCGCTATTAGACTATTAGTTGTTGTTTTTTTTTAATTTTTCCTGTTACAGACTAACTGACCTACCCCTCTCAATATTCCTGGAAAATACTAAAGTACATAGGTATGTGGGTGAAATATGTAGCTAAACCAAACTATATTCTTGTCTCCCTTCATTACTGTATAGTAATGGTAGAACAATGGTCTTGATCATCAAGGAAAGATAAATTTGGTGTCATATACCAGTATATTAACTTTTATTATTGGAAAAACTGATCTGCAATATTATCTGGATGTTGTTTTCTCCAGTAACATACAAAATTGCTATTATGATATTCGTATCACATTTAAGTCACACCATACACAATGCTAGATCCAACCACTAAAAAAATTAAAATAACTAATACTAAGGCCTTACTTAATTTGAGATATTGCAGATCAAAGAATATCAGGCTTCTAACATGATTTTGGTTTTAATTAGCTTACTGTGCACACTCCTCAATTTTGCATACGTTTTGAGGTTTATGACACACTCTTTTTCCCAATTAATGTGGTAGACTCCATTTAGCTGCATTGATCATGGCTGGAGCTCGGGTTGTCAGATCTGAATATTAATTATTGTAATATAATTTCAGCAAAATGTCTGGTTATAAAAAAATTAGCAGGCATGACATACTTGACTGTTTATATTGTACACAAATAGGGTTTTTTTCCCTCTGGCTTTTCCAAAATACCACAATTAATATAGGTCCATTATTACTTTTCTGAGATTTTTCCATGTCTAGTCCACAACTCAGATGCAATTATTTGACAGTCATCAATAACTCAAGTAGGGCCTTAGTAATACTGTATGTAAATTAACAAAATGAAAGCTTGTGCATTCTTTCATTCTCAGATGCATAACCCAATTCATTATACAATTCCAGATAAATTATTCCACATGGTAGGGGGTGTATTAGGCATAAAATATCTCTCAACTATAGCCATTTCAAAAAGAGTTTTTATCCATAAATTGATGCAGTGAGTAGTTCTGCTTTTCTATTCAATTAATATTTATCTCTTGGCTCCCATCACTGCTCTTAAAGAAGATGGTTTGCTTGCATTAATAACCACTTCTATGTGAATCATGGCTGTGCAGCATAACCAAAGAAGAAATCTAAATCATTCATGTACTTAGCATAATTCTCAAGCTCATCATTCATAATGCAATTAATTTTAGTATGAGTTACAGCTACTTCAAAGCTGACATTTCTGCAGTATCCGCAAATGTAATTGAAAAAGAGGAAGATGGGAACAGCTAGATAGCTGGACATCTAGCTTAAAATCCTTTTCTGAGTGGTGTTATTGTTCGCTCTCATTTTTCTCTAGGAACTGCCAAACTGATTGTATCTCACCATCAAACACATGTCACGAGCTTCTATCCTTGTACACTACACCATGGTTCCACAATGTGCATTTCTGTACTGCAACTTTGCAAGAGATTAACTTCAAGGTGATGTGCTAGGCATAAGGAGAGGGACTGACTAGAGGGTTACAGAAGTCATGGGGCAAAATAGGGAAGGTGTCCAAAGTCCTTTAGATAAGTGGGAGGCTAGTGAAGGGAATGATCAATGGCATAGACTCCACCTGTGACAGAAATTTTCAACTCTGGACACAATAACTATCTCTTTCTCTCTGGAATCCCTCTAGTGAGAAGCATTTTGATTCTTCTTTCCTCCATTTCTGAACCTTCCTGAACCTCCCTAGTAGCAGATACTATAAGCCAGATGCCCATCCTGCAAGCAAAAATTACTCCACCTTTACATCATGATTACTACTTTGTGAATACACATTTCTAGGGTTAGGGGTTATCTAGCACCATTTACAAACACTATATTTGTGTTTTTGTAATATTACAATTACCACTACAGTGTTCTTCTCAATATCTGGTTGAGGTCAGTTGATGAGTGAGTTCTTTCTGTTTCAGGACCATGAATAATCGTGACCTCAGGGAAATCCTCTCTAATCAACGTGAGAACAAATACATATATATTTCTGCTTCTCTCTTACCCTGTGCCCTCAACAAGAGCAAAACAAGCCTCGGATTGGAATGTCAACTACTCTTTTCTAGGTCATCCACGTTCTCCTGAGAGAGAACATTTTTTTTTCTTATGCTGCTATCAATGCACTCCTAGAGAGCATGCTAATCACTGATTTCTACCCACACACCACTCCCTGCTAACAGCTCTCTAAGAAAGCATTCAGCTTTTTCACATGGTATGTTAAGATACACTAACTCTGTATAATACAAATCATATCTTAAATCTAATCATTCTTTGGAGCTTTCTTTTATTTTTCTCACTTCTGAAGTGAGTGGCAGTGAAATTCTGTTCTGTTCATGAAATAGATAAATTGGGTTTCTTTCCATTTGCAGTCATTACGGTTTCTCCAGGATCAAGTTGTAGCATTTAACACAGGGGTGGGCAAAGGGGCCACTGTGAACCAAATCCAGCCCACCAAGCCAGTGGATCCAGCCCATAGCCACCCTGCCACTTCCTGGCCCCAAGGCCAATTGAGATCTGGGGATAGCGGATTGTTTCTCCTCCCCCCGTCACCCCACAAGCATATGCAGTGGCTAGGGAGAAATACCAACTGTTTTAAAAAAAGACCACTTGTTTTTGAAAAAACCCTGTAATCTAGACACACTTTAAATTAGGCCTTTCATGTAAAGTATTGTGCATGCACTTTAGTTGGGTGTAAATTCCTGCTCCATGAGACATGCCCTCACCAACTCTGACCAACTTGGTGCACTAAAAGCAGAGAGTAGCTGCTGCTGTGGAATTACTCCAATTACACCCCCCTGTGGGATGTTAGGCACATACTGGAGCCAGCTATTCCCTCCCGCCATCCTGACTACATTCTGTTTTTAATGGGCTACTGCATCAGAGCAAGTCTCTGTGAGCTGGAATTTGCTCTGTTCAGCTCCAAGAGTAAACATACCCATATTCAGTCTCCACGGCTGTGTCTACACTGGCATCCCTTCTGGAAAAGGGATGCTAATGTAGCACTTTGGAATAGGCAAATCTGCGGGGGATTTAAATATCCCCCGCGGTATTTGCATTAACATGGCTGCCGCTTTTTTCCGGCTTGGAGATAAGCCGGAGAAAAGCGCCAATCTAGACGTGATTCTCTGGAAAATAAAGCCTTTTCCGAAGGATCTCTTATTCCTACTTTCAATAAATAAGAGATCCTCCGGAAAAGGCTTTATTTTCCGGAGAATCACGTCTAGACTGGCGCTTTTCTCCGGCTTATCTCCAAGCCAGAAAAAAGCGGCAGCCATGTTAATGCAAATACCGCGGAGGATATTTAAATCCCCTGCAGATTTGCCTATTCCAAAGTGCTACATTAGCATCCCTTTTCCGGAAGGGATGCCAGTGTAGACACAGCCCACCTGTAAACTAACCCTACTTCTTTAACCTCTCCTAGCAAGGTCATCCTTATTTAGTTCTTCTTGCTTCTTCCTGCTATGAGCCACATCAATATCACTTCTTGTGCCTCTTCCCACACCTCATTACAAATAATCTAACTCCTACTCCCATGAAATAGCTCATGGAATCTAGAGATGTGATGTCACAGATCCTCCTAATGAATCCTAACCATGGCACTTTAAAGGTTAATTACTGACAAATGTTTCAGCAGAAATATCCAGTTAAATGTGAATATAGTACCTGGCATACAGTGAGTCCATTAGATGCCATTAAGCCTTCTTGGGGTGAAGGAAAGGTGAAGAGAAGGAATTGAAATCCTACTGATGTCAAACTAAGTTACTTCCAACAATGGTGAAAAGGAGGGAAAGGTAGAAAGAAGTTTCCTTTCACCATAACGAAAGCTTCAACAGTCTTGTGGGTGCCAAAACTGCCTCCTACACCTTTCTAAGTGCCAAAAGCCCCAGCTGCAAAAGCTTCTCGCTTCCCTTTAAGAAGCTTTGGGAATCAGTTTAAGTTTTCAGTATAAAAATCTGTGGCACATTGAATTAGAAAATGTGGGGACAGCATAATATAAATTGAATTAAATATGAGTAACAAACAAAAGAACTAATATACTAAGTGGCTTATATTCAGTCACTTGTTTAGGTCAAATCTACCAAGTCTTTTTGGCTAAAGACTTTGGGAAAGATTTACAGTATTTTAATTTATTACTCTGTTGATATAATCCCAGACAATAGGAGGAGACCAGCAAGGCAGAGAAGAGGGGGTGAAAAAGGAGAGTGAGAGGGGAGACTAGGAAGAAGGAAAGAAAAGTACTTTAGACTGTGAAAATCTTGGAGTCAGAGAGACAAAAAAATGATTTATAAAAAAAATTGCGGATGATAAATAACTATTTCTATAACATTTATACACACAGGGAACTGTGCTTTAAAAAACTGCACATAGATAGAAAAGAGGATACAGTACAGAGCTGATTGGTCAATTAACCTACAGTGTCCTATTGTCACTGAGAAAGAACAGAAAGAATGAGGAGAGAGAAATCACAGGAAGACGATGGGTGGCCAAATCAATTCTGATCTTCTGAAATCTGTTGGAAGAATGGCATGACACTATTGTCCAACAGTGGGTCTCCTGCAGGAAGAGGTGATGGGAGAAGAGACTGGGGGTGCAACATTGATGATGGCTATCTTGGTGACTTGTCTACCTTTAGTATATTAAAAATAGTGTCTAGTTCTTCTGTAACTACAGTACTACAGAGCACTATACCAAAAACATCCAAGTTCTCTCTCTCATATATAGATTCCTTCATCCAGAAGGATCCCAAAGCACTTAATAAATTATAATATAGTAGAATCTCTTCAGCTCTCTCTGTAGTGGAATGCAGGTTGTGAGCCGACCATAGTAGCACTATGTGCACAGAAAGTGAAGAAGACCATATGCTGTACAACACTATGAGGCATTTTAAGGATAAATAAAATTGTCTGTACTAGAATATTACCCTGTACTGATAAACAGGGTAATAACCTAATTCATGTAACGAGTGCAATATACTCTTTATTGTGAAGTGGACAGGACTTCAATTTTGTATCAAGTGAACAAGAGCCTCACCAGCATTATGGTGGCACAGTATTGGTACAGTACTGTCAATTTGGTAGATGGCACTCTTTCCTATATTTCAGCAACACTTTTCTGATTTTTCTCTTGAAAAATAATAAAATATTTTTTCTTGCCAACCTAATGAACTGATAGAAAGTCGAGAATTTCCCAGTAACAGAAGGGGAAATGACATATTTATCATCTTATGAATTACCTAATAGAGCCATTTTACATAACTCACTAAAAATACATTTAAACAAAAAATACTTAGTAGTTTAGTTCTGTGTCCAGATGAAGTGATGATTTAGAATTAAAAACATGGGTGCTTCAGTTTTTTAAAACAATATTATTGTTATTTTATCTTAAGGTACAAGGGGAACAAATCCATACTGAAAACACTATTTAGATTCTATTTCTGGAATCAATCCAAGATTCCAAAGGTGAAAGGAGACTTCTCCAGCTCTGTCAACCAGTCCTTGGGAAAGTTAAAAATAAGTCTTGCAGAAAAAAAAATTGGCAGTTATTTGAGAATTTTTTTTCCAAGAACTGCCTCATGTAGCAGATATTTATTTACCATCTGTGTAGACTTTTACATTTTTCCATCTTAACAGATACACAACTGAAATAGAAACAGACTTTCCATGTATATGCTTTCCACAGGCTTCTGCTTTTAAAGTGTGTTAGTTTAGAAATGTACAAAATTTTTGTGGTCTCCAAAATGGGAATGCTCAGTTACTGTCCATCGTTCTGACTTTGAAATTCTGCAAGTGACCTCTGCTGATGTCATCAACATGCTGCAAAGCAAGCTCTTTTGAGAGAGACAGACATTTGTGTCGGCTGGTCAAGCCAGACACACGATGCCCGCATATTCCAGAACTCATACCTGTATCGCAGGCTGCAGGCTGGGGCATTATTTCTGGAGAGGAACTATGCAGTCGGGGATGTGCAGATGCCTACGTGCATCATGGCCGATGCAGAGTACCCCCTTATGCCCTGGCTCATGAAGCCATTCACGGGACACCTGGATGCGAGGAGGGAACTCTAACTCCCTCCTGAATCAGGCTCGCTTCCAGGTGCAGTGCGCCTTTGGCCATCTGAAGGGCAGATTTAGATGCCTGCTCACTTGGCTGGACATGGGGGAATACAACATCCCTGATGTGGTTGCTGCATGCTGTGTGCTGCACAACCTAGTGGAGAGGAAAGGGGAGGCCTTCCTCTCTGCATGAGGGACACGGGCTGATGTGGAGAGGAGGCACTTTGAGCAACCCCAGACAGCTGCCATCCGGCAACTCCACCAGCTGGGATTGTGCATTCGATAAGCCCGAGGGAGCAATTCTCCTAAGGAGGCTGATGATTTTCCCCAGGGCCTTCCAAATGTGGGATTGCCCCATGCCCCCGGTGCCTTCCTCCCCAAAACCCCTCCCAGCCCCACATTCACACATTGTACTAATTCATCACACACTGAGAACAGAGACAGGTGTTGGTGAAAAAATGTTTAGTTTATTTCACTGTTGGCTTTTTGAAAAAATAAAATACTGTTTTGTTCAGAAAAATAAAGTGTTTGTAAACAAAGTAAAGTGCTTCCCTCAGTGACTTTCACAGGTGGGAAGGGAGAATGTCAGCCTGGAAGGGAGGCTCAGGACTGAGGGTGCTGCTTTGATAAAGAGCCCCTGGCACTTTGGCTGCTGAGGCCTTCTCACAGACAGCCGTGCATGAGGGCTGGGACAGCAGGGGGCTGGACAGGAGGTGGGGCTGTACCTGGGTCTGGGATGACAGGGGCTGAGGGGAGAGCAGGGGTTGGGGGAGATAGGAGTTGGAGGGGGGCAGGTTGAGCAGGAGGAGCAGGACCAGGCACAGGACTGGGGAAGGCCATGGCCTCCTAGATAGCAGCGCAAATCTCAGCACTGCTGGACAAACTCATCCAAAAAGCGCCTGCTCCACTCTGCCTCTGCCGCCATTCTCTGGTTCATTGTGTCCTACATCCCATGCAGGACCAAGATGTGCTGGTGCACCAGGTCCAAATACATGCGCCAGTGCCAACGGGTTCCCTGCAGCCGTCTGGATGGTGGGGCAGGTGTGATGCTCCCCTCCTGGTCAGCTGATCCGGCTATGGAGGACAAGAGGGAAAAGTCATCAGTCATGCATGCTCATACTTTCCCTAAGAGAGCATGCCCTCTTCCTTCCTTCTCAGCAGGCAGTGCCTGTCTTAGGGTCAGAGGACGCTCATGTGCCCTGAGCATTGTAAGGCATGATGTGGCCTGGCCAGCAGCCAGAGCCTCCCTGGATTCCAGAAGGTGAGCAGGCCACCATCCTGCCCGCCCCTCCCCCCCATACACCCTATGGCCAAGCAGCACAGACAAGCGTCAGGCCGCAGTTGGGGTTCCCACAGGTTGCTGAGAGTCCTGAAGCTGAGTGGCAATCCCAGCATCCCCAACCCATGCCTGCACCCCAACCCATGCCTGCAGGAGCAGGTAGTGCCTTGCAGCCATGTGGGTACAGGGATAGAACGGTCCTCCCTGAGGTCGGCCATGTGTGTGGCCCCCCCCAGGTTGTGATCAGCATGACATGTCACAGCACTGCACCATCCACTTTGCTCCCGCCTGCCCTGCCCTGTGTGCGTTGGACCCTCACAGCACTCACCTGATGTTCCCTCCCCTGTGTCCGAAGTTGTCTGAGAGGCCTCCTGAGTGTGGGCGTCTGGATCCTAGGTCAGGGTTGCTGTGCTCCTGGTGGTGTCTTCCTCCTCCTCCTCCTCCTCTTCTTGGAGCTGCTGGTCGTCTGTTGGGGTCTCACCCTGGAGTTGCAGCCGCTGCTGCACAGGGGTCTCCAAGCCAGACTCCACAACCCTTTTGGGAGGCAGGGGTTCCCCTGCACCCAGGATCCGGTCCAAGTCCTTGTAATAGGCACAATAGTGTGCCATTTCCCCAGAGCGGGAGCTTAGCTCATGGGCCCTAACGTACCCCTGCCGCAGCTCCTTGACCTTGGCTCTGACCTGGTCTAAGGAGCGGGGATGGTGGCCTTTCCTTGTCAGGCCATCAGCTATTCTGGCATAGATGTCAGCATTCCTCCGCCTGGACTGTGGGGCCTGAAGAGCTTCCTCCTCAGACCAGAGGTCCAAGAGGGCTTTTATTTTGGGCCCAGACCAGGAGGGTGCCAGGCACTTGGTGACACTGGAAGAGCTAGGGAGACCTTGGGGGACTTGTCCCTGGGACATGACTCTGAGTGGCCCTACCAGGAAGAGCTGCACAGTCAGGGTCCTGGCTGGAGCTGGCTTGCTGCCAGAATGCTAATCCTGGGTGCCTGTGACTTTTAAAGATGGCTACAGGCAGGAATAATAGAGTTGAAAGCTGTGGCAGGAGTGTCCACCAGGACTTCTTCCTACAGGCCTTTATTGTCGACATAAATTCTTCCCTGCGTCCACACTTACCTTTTGTCAACAGAACTCTATCTACAAAGGACTTATTCCTCTTAAAACAAGGTTTACCACTGTCAACAAACCTGCCACGTTCTGTCGACTTACTGTTGACAGAACGCAGCAGTAGCGTAGGCGCAGTTATAGTTTTGTTGACAAAAGTCCACTTTTGTCGATAAAACCCTGTAGTCTAGACACACCTGCTGTGTCTAGACTGCATCCCTTTTCTGTAAAAGGGATGCAAATTAGACACATCGCAATTGCAAATGAAGCGGGGATTTAAATCCCCCCACTTCATTTGCATAAACATGGCTGCCGCTTTTTTCCGGCTCGGAGCTTTGCCGGAAAAAAGGGCCAGTCTAGACGCGGCTCTTTCGGAAAATAAAGCCTTTTCCAAAAGATCCCTTATTCCTTTTTTTAAGAGGAATAAGGTATCTTTCAGAAAAGGCTTTATTGTCTGAAAGATCCCCGTCTAGACTGGCGCTTTTTTCCGGCAGAGCTCCGAACCAGAAAAAAGGGACAGCCATATTTATGCAAATGAAGTGGGGGGGATTTAAATCCCCGCTTCATTTGCAATTGCGATGTGTCTAATTTGCATCCCTTTTACGGAAAGGGGATGTGGTCTAGACACAGCCACCCATTATATGAAAAGAAATCCTTTTTATTCTTTTTTATTGGTTTGATACAGTATGTACCTTCAATCCACTGGAAAATAGCATTTTGATAATGAATTTCCTTGTACACAAATATGCTTCACTCCGATTATAGAACTATACAACTGGACTTTTATTAAAGTATAATTAAATAGTAAATACAGTGCTTATTCCAGAAGAGACTGATATTTTGAAAATAGAAAATATCCTGTTATTAGTGATAATAACTATCACTCCTAATTACAGACCAATACCAGCCATTAATAACTGCTGGCATACAAGACAGACAAGCTGACCCACTTGACAGATGAGAGGATTATTCTGCCCCTTATTAGACATTTGCCTGTAACTACTTTCTGTGAAGTGCTGTGGCTACCTGAGCTCATGATGACACCTTTTTCTTACAACTGTTGCTCCTGTTCAGTTGCTGGGGCCAATCTGACACCCAAAGCTAGTGTTTGCAGCTCCGGGTGATTTTTTTTTGCTATTAACTCCATAAGCATATTTTACTTTTTTGCACACACAAGTTGTGTGATATGTATCCTCGAGTTCTGCCTGATGTTGTATAGATGTCTTTGATTCCTTCTGTAGGAGTGAGCTTCAACTGTGGTTATGCTGTAAGACTTTGGAGGAAATGGCATGGCTCTTCCATTGGTAGATTCCGAAACACGTTCTGCTTGTACGCCATCATTCTTTCTCATTCACAATGAGGATATCTGCCTAGCATTCTTTTCATAGTGTTTCAGGGGCAATTGTGAAAAGATGTAGCAAACCCAAACAAAAAATGTAACCTAAATAGGGCATTAAAGCTAATTAGAGGTGTTGTATCTGGAGATGAATCTTCCTTACATGAAGAAAGTAAAATTACTAGTTTAAAAAGTTCAAACCGGATGATTGCAGAATGATGTGACTAAAGTATGAAATAATTTTTGCTGTTCAGGAAACTCTCTCAAATTTTGTGTAAAAAAAAAAAAAAAAAAAAACCTCAGACCTGAACATGAGTTATTTTTTAAAACCACACATATTCAGTTTTCAGGGGGCTTTTTGTTCCACAAATATTGCTATTTTTCTGTATAACCCATTAGTTTTAGACCTGGCTGAAATATTTTGGTCAAAACATTTTTCAGTAAAAATGGCTTTTTCAACAAAAGTCAAAAGGATAGCCTATTATAGTTCCCATAATACAAATAATGATTGTAGCATTTGCAGTGTCACTAGTTTAAACTAAAAATAGCAAAGAATATCCTTCCTTATACTCTTGGGAACATGAATTAGCTGGAGCGAGTAAGAAACATTTTCTATCATATGAATTACAAAATTGGGTAGGTATATTGAAAAAGAAGATTCTAGCTTCCAATGGAGTTCCTGATCAACATCAGCGACAGGATACCAGATTAACAATCCACATTGTACTTTCTATGTTTCACCTATTTGCTGAATTGTATTACTATTTATAGAGCACTCTTCATGCACTGAATCTTAAACTATTTAACAAAACAATGGATTACAATGCAAAGTCGACATACTGGAGGTAGAGATTATGAGATGGATAATTCGTGGTTCTTGAGTGGTACACAAGGCTGTTAGAGGACGTACAAAATCTTTCCTGCACATGTGTTCCCTGTTTGTGAACCGAAATGTACACGTTTTCTTGAATTCTTGCCTCTTAGAGGTATGAGACATAGACAAATGTTGGTTGAAATCATAAGGTGTTTCCAGTAAACTAACTTGATTCAGCTTTTCCCTTAAAGTATAACTTGAATAATATGGTAATAATGCAGCATAAAATTGGATTGGCTTTCTATTAAAAATAGTATTTTATCAATGTGAATGATCCTTTGGAATGTCACTTCCAAAATGTTCCAGAAACCTGTCCAGTTTCTGATTCTGTTCCACCTTTGCTGATTATGTTCTATGTTACTACTCAATCTTCCTCAATGGTGTTATGATGCACACCTCTGTGACAGTGATTCCGAAACTAAAATAATTTATGGGAGGACAAATCACAAATGCAATTGTCATCAGAAAAATTTAGGAAAACAATAAAGTTGAGGATACAGTTTGTGTAGAAAACTAATAAAGAGGAAACACAGAATGCAGCAGCCCACCTCCTCACTGCCACAGGTTTGTGAGAGCATGGCACCCCTGTTCTTACCTCACTCCACTCACTCTTCATTGAATACCATGTCCAAGCCAAGGTCTTGGTGCTTATTTTCAAGCCACTGGATGGTACAGACTTAGGATAGCTAACATCTGAGTTTTATGGCTCCTTGGCCATTACCACTCCACATTGAAGCTGGCTACCAGGCAAAAATGAAGACTGGCACAGTGTGGTGCAAAGGACTACTATGCAAACTATCACAGTTGATACAATGCTAGCCAACACTTTGGCTATGGACAGCAATGCTGGGCAACCGCCAGTTTCATGTGCACCTCAATAATAGCATTAGGAGACCCAGAACACTGAATAACTGTCTCCCTCAGAGCTCTGTACTGGCACCATCGTTATTTAACATCTATCTTAGCGACATTCCAAAACCAGGCTCTGCAATGTTTATCTACACAGATGATACTGCACTGGCTGCACAATCACAGTCTTTCAAAACTGTCAGCCAGATGCTAACATCCGATCTATTGACCATATCCAACTACCTACAAAAGTGGCGGCTCAAACCAAACCCAGACAAAACTGTGGTCACAGCTTTTCATCTAGACAACCGTGATGCCACTGCAAAACTTGATGTTGCTTTCTGTGGGAAAAAGATTGCTTACGAGCCGCATCCCAAATACCTAGGCGTAACACTTGACTGTACGCTCTCCTTCTGGAACAAACAAAGGAGAAGCTAAAGCCAAGTTTCTAAGAAAACTCGGTGCAACCAGTTGGGGGAGCTGGAGCACGGACCTTGAGAACCTCAGCAATAGTCCTGGTGTATTCTGTTGCTGAATATTGCTCTCCTGTGTGGTCAGAAAGCACCCACACAAAGCTAGTTGACACTCAACTGAATAGCGCCATGTGAGTGATAATTGGAACTTTAAAGCCCACTGCCATAGAATTGTTACCACCACTGACAAACATTGTCCCACCAAGCATTCATCGACAGGAGCAGGAATACAGACTATACCAACATATCAACCACAGCAGCCAACCTCTTCCCATGCAAAAATACTTTGATCAGCCACCAACATTGCGTCTAAAAACCCATAAGCCTCCTAGGCACCGAGTAAAGGAAGTCATGGCCAATGTCGAGAAACTATGGGGAGCTGAATGGCAGCAAGTAGACATCCTAAACAAACATCTTGTGTCGGATCCCACCACTGAGCAGAAAGGCTTCGATCTTCCCCAGAGACTGTGGTGTGTCCTAAACCGGCTTAGGACTGGTCAGGACAGGTGAGGTTATCTACTGCATAAGTGGAATTTGTTGCCATCTCCACTTTGTGACTGTGGCAGTCCACAAACTATGCATCACATTGTTGCAGAATGCCCAACATGAACATTCACTGGCTCATTGGATGATATCCACAATCTAACCAGTGATGCTGTTCACTGACTTGAGAGTTTGGATGTCCAACTTTAACAAAGAAATATAGCATTGAACATGACATTTGAAAGAAGACCACTCCATCCCTGTCAATTCCACTCTTCTGTCACTATGTAATCATCAGCTGTAAAGCTGAAGTTTTTCTGTTGGGAGGAACATGATGAGCCCAAGAATCAAGTAGGTAAAAACAAACATAACCAACTTTCTCACTATGTAAAGTGATGAGAATTCAGTCATTCTGAATATATATATGTAGGGATAAAAATATGTGGTTTCAACTACTGCCTTAGGACTGAAGAAGAAGTGAGTCTGTGAACAAAATTAGAAAATGATCTATCTATCGTTAAATGTTAATAAGCTTGAAAATAGGGACAGGTGTATCCATGGTATTTTGCCACAATGTTAAGTGGAGTAACCACGGGCATGAATTTGGCTATGAAGGTCTTCGTAATTGCTGCTTTGTCCTAGTGAGCACAAGGCAGGATTTAAATGTTTTTTAAAACAGATCCAAATGCAGTATTTCCCTATAGCTGGTTTAAAGACACCCTCTTTGTTATTCATTTGAAAAAGTTTATGCTTACTGAATTCAGTGAAATGCACTCCTTGTGTCTGTGTTTTGAAATTTTGTGTGTGCTACACTGATGGAGGGAGCAAGCTTCCCAGCCCAGGAAGACACACTTTTGATAGTGAGTTTTGAGCTTGCACACTAAAACCAGAAATGTGATTTTGCAACTTGGACTGGAGCTTGGGCTTTCAAG
Source organism: Pelodiscus sinensis (assembly GCF_052426305.1). Lineage (NCBI taxonomy): Eukaryota > Metazoa > Chordata > Testudines > Trionychidae > Pelodiscus > Pelodiscus sinensis. The sequence goes on along the minus strand of NC_143055.1, from coordinate 52,843,507 downwards.
AATATGGGGACCGGGCGCCATACGTACTCAGGGCAGTTAGCCTAAGCCACCACCTATGGCTGCATAGGCTACCATGTCTGCGCTACTAAAAACTGAGAGTGCATGTGTGCGACCTAGGTATTACACCCCCCCCCCCCAGCTCCAAGTGCAGCCATAACCTTAGAGGCAGTGTTGCTGCCAACAGGAGGGAAAAAAACTCAATTGCAAATTACGTTGTATATTAGTTATCTAAAGTGAATACTTTGGATGGGAGACATTTCTCTAGCTTGAATGTTCCCTTAAAACACTTGGCCCAAGTTGAGAAATAATGTGTGTACACCGAAACCATAGTGCTCAGCAATACATCAATGTGCATTCTGAGGAAGTATCATAACACATGGAGAAGATCCATGCCAGAGAGGCATATGTTGCATCTTCTTCACATACATTATCATTCTGTCTGTGACTGGTTCCTATTAATCCATGACAAGTAATAAAATTTGCCTTTTCTACCATGACCAAAGCATGAAATCTTCCATCTTTCCATGGGAACCCCCATTCAGTATGTGTATGTATGTATTATATCGCAGTCGCTTTTAATCATTTTGTTTACACTGTGTGGAACAGTAGCTTTAAGATTATATCACTTCATATGCCCAATGCAGAAATAAAGATAAGCATTCATTTGTTCTAGTCCAATCTAGTAGGTATTGTGTAAACATTCTCCCTGTATGTATTACTTGCATCAGTAGAGGAATACTAGGGAGAATTTTAGAAATGGTTCCTATAAAATTATTCCTGGTTAAGTTAACAATGTTTAAATATCACTCCGCGTAGCATTTATACACCAGTTTACATTTTCATAGTGTAGTACCAGAAACAAACTGAATCTCAACCTCCTACAACAGAAATGGGTAAACTTTTTGGCCCAAAGGCCTCATCTGGATAAGGACATTTTATGGTGCACTAAGGTGGAGTGTGGCATGTGGGGGCTCTATCAGAGATGTTACCAAGATGGTGGCATGGGGCAAATCATGGGGTGTGACATGGGTAAGGAGGCTCTCCGGGGCAGTACCAGGGATTCCTAGGTACCCTATTGGGAGTGACATCTAGGCCACCATACCAGGTACTGCTATGGGTGGAGGCATGCTGGTTGGGATGGATACAGACCCTGGGCAGTTCCAAGACTCTTGGAGGTGAGGCTGTAGAAAATCAGGAGGGAATTGGGCATGCTGCTGCAGTATGTGTGGGAGGGTATATGTGGAATTCAGAGTTGGGGGCTGAGGAGAGCTGGGTGGGCAGAGTGGGGCAAACCATTTTCCTGGTAAGACCTCAAGGGCTGGATAAAAATGTCTGCTGGGCTGGACATTGCCCATAGGCCATAGTTTGTCCACCCCATCCTACAAGTTAGGTAGCTTATTAATTTTTCCCAGTATAGACATGAGGAAATTTAGGTACAGAGGTTGCTCAAAGTCACAAAGTAAATCACTAGAAAAGCTGGGATTAGAATGTTAAGTTCTTGGATTCATTGCTACGTAAATTCTAGTGGCTATGCCATACAGCTTCTGTCTGAAATATTGTATTAGAAATATTATGAAAGAACAGCAGAAACGTAAATAAATGCCTTGGGGGCAAATGTACTGGTTAAAAGAATTTATTTTCAGGAATTAAAAAAGCTACAACAACACGGAAATTTAACAGACTTTGAAAGAACTACTCAATGAAGGAATAAAATTGTAATATATTCAGCCAAATGCTTTATTATTTTTCTTCTTTCACAAGAACAGATCTATCAAATGAATGCATTTGTAACATAATGTTAGTGCCTATCATTTCTAAATATACAGTATTGGTGAAATCTACTTGATAGGTATTCCTTTAGTTATCTTTTTGAATTAAAAGTTTGCTGAGGGATTTACATATGATGAAATCTGTCTTAAGGGCAACAGTGTTGTAGTTGTACCAGTCCCAGATACTTAAGAAGAGAAAGTGGGTGAGAAAGACAAGCTTTCCAGTTTACACAGAGATCTTCTTCAGGTCTGGGGGGAAACTACATGCAGTTCAAAAGCCTGTTTCTATCATCAATGGAATTAGTCCAATAAAAGATACTATCTCACCCATGCTGTCCCTTTGAATTAAGGAATTACACCAGTGGTGGGCAACCTGTGGGCATGGGCCACATGTAGCCCATCAGAATGAGCCACTGGCAGGCCACAGCTACCGGGAGCTGTGGGGGTCATGCCTATGGATGGTCAACATCAGCAAAATGTTTTGCAGCCCACCAACTGATTATGATTATGGGCCACATGCAGTCCATGGGCTGCAGATTGCCAATCACCAAGTTACACTGTGTGAGGAACATTTTGATCAAAGTATCCATGCAAAATAAGCACAGAGGACTAACTGGCAGCCTAGTGTGATAGCACATGGCACTACTAAATAACCAGTCCGAATTTGGATTCCAACCTCCAGTGAATTGGAATGAGCATGAAGAGAACTCAAACCTTGCTGGGAGGAAATGCCTCAGCTGCTTTGTGTCTAGTGTCAGCTGGCGTACCTCTAACTGGAGCTCAGAGTAGGCTGTGTATAGCTGGAGGGAATGTGTTAGAAAGGGGGAGAAAAAATGGCAGGATTGGAACATTTCCCACTTATCCGTCATCCATTCCTATGCCCTCACGATTCACACCCACACAAAAAATATGCACAGAAATCCTATTATTTGCTTGAATTATTTGTCATCCTGCTGGGTTTATGGTACATAATCACTGCCATATTATCTTCTCATAAATAGTAAAAGACTTTATAGTCTATGGGAAAATGTCCCAGTACCAAGGCTGAGAAAAGTTTATAAAGAAAAAAACTGGTCCACAATCTTAACATTTCACTTAAATAAACTGCTCTGAGAGAGCAGGGACTTCTGTGATTAGATAGTCTCTGGTGAATTACATTGCAGTGGAATTTATTAAACAGAAAGATAATCCTTGTTTCTTGAAAGAAAAACTCAAAAGATCCAGTAATTAGCTCTCAGAGGAGTCAGTTGGTTATTTTACAGCTGTGAAAAAAACAGTAGAAACCCTATTTATTGACCCAGCTATCTGATAAATCAGGAAGGGATCAGTGTCTTGGAACTTTTTGAACAGACCACCTTCTGACATTGGGAAAGATCCAAATGAGGTCAACACCCTCAGCTTCCTGTACCAGAGTGAAGAAGAAAATATAATAAGCACAAAGCTGAATAGGACTGCTCTAGAGATGAGAAAAGGCACTTTTAAAAGAAACTGCCTTTTTGTTGTTGTTCTTATTAAATGTAACAAGACAGACCCTTCTCCAAACAGCAATACATGCCGATTTATCATTCCGTTTTGATTGCTCTATCAGATCTGCATCATGGAACATGAGGTTCAGTAGTGAAACATTCCCCACCCAACACAGACAGAGAAAATACAGTTACTGCCCCATTCACCACAACACTAGGAATATTTCTAAATTTCATCACTCCAGAAGTGAGCCAGAGAAACAGGAAAAAATACAGCAAGGAAAGACCACTAGCTAGCTTAAGTTCAAATACATCCTCTGCCACGGATTTCTTGTGTGACTTGAGATAATAGAAATTCCCTACATCACATTAGTTCTGTGAGGATAAATATATTAGGGTATGTCTACACTACCCCGCTAGTTCGAACTAGGGGGGTAATGTAGGCATACCGCACTTGCAAATGAAGCCCGGGATTTGAATTTCCCGGGCTTCATTTGCATAAACTGGGCACCGCCATTTTTAAATCCCAGCTCGTTCGAACGCCATGCCGCGTGGCTACACGCGGCACGAACTAGGTAGTTCGGACTAGGCTTCCTAGTCCGAACTACCATTACTCCTCATTCCATGAGGAGTAATGGTAGTTCGGACTAGGAAGCCTAGTCCGAACTACCTAGTTCGTGCCGCGTGTAGCCACGCGGCACGGGGTTCGAACGAGCAGGGATTTAAAAATGGCGGCGCCCAGTTTATGCAAATGAAGCCCGGGAAATTCAAATCCCGGGCTTCATTTGCAAGTGCGGTATGCCTACATTACCCCCCTAGTTCGAACTAGCGGGGTAGTGTAGACATACCCTTAGAAATTACTAGGGGCTGCTGCTCATTACACTCACCAGCCTCCTCCTCCCCCAGGAGTATGTGTCTGGCTGGGGGAAAGGGGCAGGAGCAGGCTGGGGACAGGATGTCTGGCCAGGGAGAAGGAGGCAGGAACAGGGCATAGCTAGGTGTCTGGCCTTGGGGAGGGTGCAAGAGTAGGGGAGAATGCTGGGATAGGTGTCTGTCTGGTCAGGAGGGAGGGGGCAGGAGTGGGCTGGGGTTGTGGGGGTCTTAGCAGAAAGGGGCAAGGCCATGGGGCCGTTGGGCCCAGATGGTAGAAGAGATGTTGGGTAGCTGGGGAGCAGTCATGCTCGGATGGTGGAGGGGACCCAGCGCAGCCCAGGGAGGGGATGAGCAGGCATGGAGGGGACCTGGTGCGGTCCAGTGGGTTGGGCTCAGATGGCAGAGAGGACCCTGCTCACTGCACTCACCAATTCCCCCACTCTGGCAGCTACTCTTGCAAACGCTCCCCTTCTCTGGCTTCCATGCCCTACCACCAGCCTGCTCCTGCACACACCCATTAACCCTACACCCTACCCTCAGCCCCCTCCTGCCTGCTCCCTCCTGGCCAGACTCTGCACCCTCACCCCTTCTGGCACCCTACTTCCTGCCCACATCCTGCACCTCCATCCCTATTCCTATCCCACATCCTGGCAGAGATGGGAGGGGGACATGGGCAGGAGCGGGGAAGGAGAAGACTGTGCAGCTGCAGCAGCGGCTCCCCTAGGGGACACAGAGTGGCTTCGGGGAGTTGGGCTCAGATGGCGAAGAGGACCCAGTGCAGCCTGTGGGGAGTCGGGCACAGATGGCGAAGGGGATGCGGCGCAGTCCGGTGGGGGTGAGGTCAGGCTCAGATGGTGGAGGCAACCAGGCACAGTACAGAGGGGAGGGTTAGGTTCAGATGGTGAAGAGGACCCAGCATAGCCTGGGGGGTAGGGTCGGGCTCAGATGGCAGAGGGGACTCAGTTCCAGCAGCTCCTCCACTGCCATACAGCCACCTGTGGCATGAACTTGGAGCAGGACCTAGAGCAGCCTATGGCTGGAGGGATGATGCTGAGGCCGGCCATAGCAAGCGACTGAGGGTGGAGGTGGGTGGCATCAGTGGCACGAGGACACAGATGACATGATGAGGTCACTCTGTCATCCTGAAGGAAAAAAATGCATATAGAGAGAGAAAGACAAGACACCCTGGGTATGTTCAAACTAGCGGGGTAATGTAGGCATACCACACTTGCAAATGAAGCCTGGGATTTGAATTTCCCGGGCTTCATTTGCATAAGCGGGGAGCCGCCATTTTTAAAATCCCGCTGATTTGAACCCCATGCAGCGCAGCTACACGGGGCTCGAACTAGGTAGTTCGGACTAGGATTCCTATTCCGAACTACCGGTACACCTAAGTTCCACGAGGTGTACCGGTAGTTCGGAATAGGAATCCTAGTCCGAACTACCTAGTTCGAGCCCTGTGTAGCCGCGCTGCACGGGGTTCAAACCAGCGGGGTTTTAAAAATGGCGGCTCCCCGCTTATGCAAATGAAGCCCGGGAAATTCAAATCCCGGGCTTCATTTGCAAGTGCGGTATGCCTACATTACCCTCCTACTTCGAACTAGGAGGGTAGTGTAGACATACCCCCTGATATTATAGTACTAGGGCTCATATAAGTACCTAAGATAGATAGAACAAACAGATTTCCTCCTGGTACCTCCACATAATTAGCATCCTCAAGAAGACTTAAAAAAACAACAATGGTCCTGTAGCACCTTAGGATATGTCTACACTTGCCCCCTACTTTTAAGTAGGGAGGCAAATGAAGCATACCGAAGTTGCAAATCAAGCCCAGGATTTCAATATCCTGCGCTTGATTTGCATGTTCCAGGCCGGTCGCCATTTTAGAAATTCAATAGCCCGGAATAACTGCCCGCGTCTACACGTGACAGTGAAGTGGGAGTCCAATTTAAAGCCCTAACTCAAATTAGCTGCAATGAGGTTTACCAGCTAATTTGAATTAGAAGCTTTAATTCGAACTACCTAGCCCTTGCCACATGTAGCCGCAGGCAGGGAGTTCAAACTACTGGGCATTTAAAAATGGCGGCTCCCAGGAACATGCAAATAAAGCCCAGGATATTTTAAGCCCGGGCTTCATTTGCAAGTTCGAATTACTACATTAGCCACCCTATTTCGAACTAAGGTGGCTAGTGTAGACATACCTTTAGAGACAGACAAAAACATATAAATAATTTCGTGGGCACAACCCAGTTCTTCTGTCATCTGAAGAAGTGTGTTGTGCCCATGAAAGCTCATGATACTATTTTTGTATTTTTGTTAGTTTCTAAGGTGCTATAGATCCTCAAGAAGATTCTTCAAAGCCGTTTTCAGTATAATTCTAGGAATAATTTTAAAACCCCAGGAGCCAAGTTTATCCAGAATAACTTCAGTGATGCCCATCATTGTTCCTTGGACACAGCCCCTGATAGTAGTTGATGGCTGGAGTGTTACCATTTTTCAAGATGGATGAACTGATTTGACAATATATAAAGTAGCCCAGCTAAACAATTCTTGGGTCTTGAAAAACCATTTTTCCCCATTTTTATTCCTTATTTCATTACATCTTTTCATTTCCTGTTTCAAGCTGGAACCAAAAATTCTGTAATACCACAAAAATGCCTTCATTTATGGTATTTCTGAAACAGAGCATACCTGAAATCTCATCAGAAATCTTTTTCTCACAAGATCCTCAACTCTGTTTTATTGAGTTCATAAATTCAAATAAAATTCAGAGAAGCTTTGGAGGTTTGCCCATCTCTAATTAGATTTGATAGTATTCCTTCCCTTGCAGACCCTGTTATGAAGCTCCCTGTTATTTTTTGCCAAGTTTGTTTGTTGTTGTTTCTCTATAGTAGAGTGAATATTACATTAAATGTTCTTATGTAGAAATGAGCTAATAAAATTAGCCCATCTGAACATACCTTTTTCTCATGGCTTTTGCTTAAAGGTAGACAGGACCTTGTATGCTAGCCCAAAATGCTAGCATAAATATCTGGAGATACTCACTTCAGATTCCAGCATGTGCTTCTACAGAAGTATCAAAGTAAATACTGATGTACACAGCAGATAAATTACAATAGGCTAATATCCTGACCCTATTGAATTAAATAGCAAGTCTCTCATTGATTTCAGTAGGGTCAAGATTTAATTTAGTCTTTTTCTCATATGGAATTAATTTTGGGGGCATCTCCATTAACTCGTAAAACAGCAAGAGCCACATTTTTGTCACCACTTTTATGAGAGTAAATCCACTCGTGTGGAACTAGAATCTTAATCTAATCTACCTACTTCCATTTTAATAGAATAAGCCAGAATCATGGGCCCATGCATTTTTCCTTACCAGAGACAGGAATTTAAAATGGGGTGGCTGAAAAAATTGTGAATTCTATTTGGGCAGCTGAATGGGCTAAAGCTTAACAAAGTTAAAGTTTTATAATGATTTGTTTTTTAAATTATGATTATTTATGACTATGGGTTCACATGTTTTAGAATATTGGATCCAGCAGTTACTAAATTCTAAAACTGATTTTGCACAACTCATTACTGGAATAGCACAAAGTGAAACCCCTAAGATTTTTTTCAGGATAATATTGTATCTGGAGTTATGTCTACACTACAGAGGTTTTTTGGAAAAAAGACAGTTTTTCTGAAAAAAACTTGAATTACGTCCACACTGCTATCGTATTCTTTTGAAAGAAAATTGAAAGAACAGAGGGGATTTTCTGACATTAGTAAACCTCTTTCTACAAGGAAGAAGCCTTTTTCCGAAAGAGCTCTTTTGGAAAAAGGCATGTGTGGATGGGGAAGAGAGAGCTCTTTGCAAGAAGAGTAAAGAGGAAAAAGCACAGGTTCTGTGATGGCAATTCCATCCATAGTAATCATAGCTTAAATGCGAGATAGTATCCATTTAGAATGGACGCTATCTTTCGAAAAAGCAGATCGATCACTTTTTCAATGCACTTTTGCTGTGTAGACGCTCTCAGAAGAAGTTTTTTTTGGAAGGTCTTTTCCAGAAAAGCTTCTTCCAAAAGAAGCCTGCAGTCTAGACATAGCCTGGATGCTGTCAATGCATACATGTGTAAGGACTTTCCCCAACCCCCTTCCATGTAAAAAGAGGAATATATTTGTCATAAATGTAAAGGGAATTTAAAATGGACAAAGACAAAAATTTGATATTGCATATATTTAATCATACAATCACATGGAACTTGAATTCTTCATAATTTTAGTGGAAGGGCTGTAGGAAAGAATCATTCTTCTGCAACAGTCAAAACATAATATTCTTCATAATTAAGATTAATATAATAATTTTATTAGTAGTTTTATAAATAGAAAAACATATTGACGTTCCAAAATTCTTGTTCTGCAACTAGAACAAATAGTGTTTTAAAAGTCACTCACTTTGCTTTATCTCCCACTGGGTGCAAAGTACAGCACCTTGAGCAGTTTAGCCAGGAATCCTTGGGTAGGTCCCTGAAATGGCTATGCATTGAGACCAACTGGCTCCTGCCCCTGCCAGTGGGGTTTTGTAGCTGCACTTTCAAGCTTCTGGCTCTGATTGTGTATCAATAGTTAGGGTCTCCATGCTCTACTGCAACTTTCTTGGGGGGAGGAAGGGAACAAATTTTTTTCATGGTAGGTCCTGCAAGGGTAATGGAAGCTGTCATTAACCAAGGGTGCCTCAAGCTTAGGTGAAAGAAAGTTCGTGCAAAACTGACAGCATTCTGGGAGAATGCTGTCATATCTCGTGAGATAATGTTTGATTACAACAAACAAATTATTGGAGAACTCTTGAACAGCTGAAAGGTAGGTACAGTACTTAATCGAGGCATTTTCTTTGCATGAGGACATAAGCTAATTGATGCCAGCTGTTCTTTAGTTAACTATTCAAAAAGTCTCACTATTTCCCCATCTCCAAGCAATTATTTTCCTCCAGAGGCATATTTCATGCTCAAACTATGTCTGCTTTTCAAAATGTTTCAGCTTTGTGTGACAAGATTTGGTGATATTTTTCACCTATTTCCTGTATATTTCAGCAACTCCATTTAAAAGTTTCAAAGAAAAATTACAGAAAGATAGCTTAATTTCATTCTTTGCAAGGAATAATACTTACCAATATAAAGAGGCATTTTAGATGTTGTTTAAAACATAACAATATTACTGTTTCACCAAATAAAGGATGAGATATTTCTTGGGAAGGTGGTGAGTATTAATCCTAGAAAATAGCTTGTTGCTTATTTCCTAATCTGATTTATCTACTATTTCGAAAGCTTAAAAGATGTTAAATTTCTATATGTATTTTAGAAGAGATCCTCATTATATGAACTATTAAAGATATCTGCTCCTCCAAATAAGGGTTTGCAGACCAAGCATTTCAGTTTAGAAATTAAGGTGCTACAGATACTGAAAACAGCATCTCTGCTGGGATGTATACATCAAGAAAGTAAGAATTTTAAAAACATAACCAATTGAAAAGTATTCAGATGATCAAGTAAGATGATGAAAAGGCACATTTATATCCCTACAAATCTAAATTTTCCTATAAAAATAGGTAAATATTAAAAAAAACCTTTCATAATATAGGCTTTGATATGATATAGTATAAAAAGCTTACAACATGCAGATGTTTTTTTCAATATCAATCTGTGTCACTAGATAGATAGATGTAGTTAAAAGTTCTACATGTAAATAACACAATGTGGTATTTTTCTTTAACGACTTTACATATATTTACAGATGTAGAAATATGTATATTGTCAATAAATGTATTTCCTTTTATTTACTGCGTTTATGACAGAAATTTTTAGAGAGGCTTCAGCACAGCTTTCATTTGAGCACTCCCAACACTGCTCACCTTTTTCATATACATTGTCACTTGCAAGGGGAAATAAGATTAACAAATGGGTTTTGAAAGTTTTGCCATTTGCACCTTCAGGTGCTCATAAAAAATTGTGTATGCACAAAGAAAGGTCATATTGTGCAAATTTCACTTCATATTGGATTAAACAATGTTTAAAAGCAGAACAAAGAGCCATGCATTATGTTGTGTTTGGGATGATATGCTAAAATGTGAACCATAGTAAAGCAACAGGGATCTACAAACACAAATGGCAAATTAAGAACTTCATAATGCAAGATTGTATTTCAGCTTTTCACATCAGTAAGACTTTACGAAGGAAGAAAGGAAGGTTAAAATGTGGACACTTCCATTTTGGGCAGATTCTGAAACAAATGTTTCCTCTCAGTTCTGTGAGATTTTTATACAGTAAACTTGAGGGGTGTGATGTTATTACTACATTCATTGTTTCATGATTCATGAAACTTATTTTCCATGATTGTTAGCAGAAATCTCTTAGAGAACATCTACACAGTAACATATACCTTAAAATAAGCTACTCAATTTGAGCTACACAAATTGCGTATCTTATTTCAAAATTTGGCACTATCTGCACAATGTTAATTTCAAAATAAATTGCTATTCCAGCATCTACCTTAATCCTCATGCAACAAAGTTTACAGGAAACTAGAATAAGAAGCCTGTTATTTCGAATAGTGATAGAAATGTAGCCATGTTAGTCTGGTGTAGCTGAAACAAAATACAGGACTATGTAAAAGTGCTACATAGTCCTGTATTTTGTTATTTCGAATGTATTTCGAAATAATAGGTTTGCTGTTAAGACGCGCAGAAACTATTTTAGAGTAACAGATGTTATCCTGAAATAGCATCTCTGTGTAGACATAGCTTTAGTGTCATACCATAGGCTGCCCAGTCACAAAAGGGGAATGAGTCACCTGAAAGAGAAGCCTGCTACACTGGAGAATATGGAGTAAAAAAACCACTGAAATAGAAGTGTGCAGACTTAGTTTTTATTTTGCTTTTAAAACATTGATTGTAATAAACAGAATAACATGTGTGTATGCATTTTATCAGACGCACTAGTGTGTGATTAGGTCAGATGCTCCAATATGTGAATAACTCCATCACGATATAATCAGCCCTTTGGCTTCGGCTATATTGAAAAATAAAATACTTTGTTAAGAAGAGTGAATGTGGACAGTGCATTTCACTGCAGTCCGACTAACCTCCCTCCCCTCAAAAAAATTGTACCTTCCTCACTAAAATTGTTAACTTAAATAAATAAAATAGAATATTTAGAAGTGAAGAATTAAGGCACCCAGCCTGTTTCCCATCTCCATTTAATCCCTCGTTATTCATTGCTATGGCATCCCATTTACAACATCCATTCAATCCTAATGTCCTTCAGTGTGTGGCTTATTTATGTAAACTGGCTCTGTAATATATAGTGTACTGATGGTTTTACTGTGTCATTTATTAAGATCTTCATTCTGCCACCTTTATTTTCACTAAGTAAACCACACTCTGCACTGATTGAGACTACTTGCAAAGAGCAGCAGTGTCAGACTTTTTGTAGTACTTTTGTGAGTACTATATAACTTTTAGTATACATTAGTGTTATATAGGAACTGTGTCACTTGAATACAAAATCATTTGTTATTCTAACCATTGCATCTCTATTTAGAAATTTTAGAAGGCAGTGCAAACAACTAGGGATAGATTTTTAAAAGTACAAAGCACTCAACAGCTATAGCTCTTTAAAATCTGGCCACTTCATTTAAGTTCTAAATGGAAACTGAAAACATGCAAAAATAGATACAAACTGTGAGTGCTCACTATTTTTTATAATCTCACCTTATTTGTTAACAGGTATAACTAAATATCTGCGGGTAGATTCTCACCTATGCTGAGTTAGTATCTTATTCTGTGAGGGTGTGTCTACACAGAATCCTAAACTTGACATAAGATACACAATTAGTTCTATGCAAATTGCATAGCTTATTTCAAGTCTATTTCAAAATAACGTGCTGTTTTGAGCCATCCCTTAACTGTCATGTGATGAGGTGAAATAGTATGCCCATTATTTCGAAAAATATTTTGAAATATTGTTCATGTTTCTAAGACATAGGGTAGCTATTTTGGGATACCTCAGTATCCCAGAATATCTCTGCTATATAGATGAATCCTGAGTAGTTTTGTATATCACATAGCTTTTATCAACACAGCTGTGTCACTAAAAAGTCAGGTAGGGTAAATGCTGTTTGTTGACACTTTTGTGGACAAAATATTCTACCCCCTATGAGCAGGATTTGCGTTGTCAACAGGACAGCCCACCTGCAAACAATGTATTGTTTATACTTCCACTTGCCTCCTCTGCAAAACTTTTGTCTTTTGGGGGAGGAGGAAGTAAGCACCCATGAATGACAAAAGTTTTGACAATCAATTGCCAGTGTAGACAAACTCCAATAACTTGAGAGGGGTAGCTGAATTAGTCTGGTATGATAGCACTTTAAAGACTAACAAAACATGTAGATGGTATCATGAGCTTTCATGGGCACAACCCACTTCTTCAGATGACAGGAGTATCAGAAGTCCAGATCCAAGAATAAATAAGAGAAGAGGAGGAGGAGAGAGGAGAGGGAAAAAAAGATAAAAAAAAGGAGAAAAGGAGAAAAAAATAAAGAGAGAGAGACAATAGAGTAGATGGTTCAAATAGTTACAACAGGCCACCAACAAGGAAGGCAAAAGGGTCAGCTGTTCTGGGGCCCATGCTGGAGTCTCACACGATGCTGTCTGCTGTCTGGGTGGGGGAGATATGCCCCAGTCTAGGAGGTGCCAAGGGCGGTCTGACCCTAGGACTGCCCCTTCTGTCTGAGGCCACAACCAATCTCGGGCTTGAAACTAACCCCCCCCCCCACACACACACACACACACATACACACACACATTGTCGAGAGTCCAGTGAAGTCTGTTGCCAGTAGTCATGGGACTACTCTTAGAAGAAGGCACCATTCAATATAAGCAAAAGTATTGAAGCCTTACCTTATGCCATTAAGAGCCCAGTTGAACAAACCTTGATCTTTCTGGTTATGGAGAACATTATTGATACGAAATTAATAGTCTTATCAATAAGAGTCAAGCTCGTTAGTGATAAAATAATATATATATATTTGACTATTCTAACAAATATCATTAACCCTTTTTAAAATAAGATCATGTAACATAGTTTCACCAAGACCCCCAAGTAACTCTCAATTGTAAGTTTTTCCATAGTTAATAAATATGTACAGGAAATTTGTAGGACTTGGTAGGGCTTTTTTCCATTGGGCTCCTGAGCAGTATAGATAGAAAAACATTACAATGTGCTTTCATCTCCTTTAATTCTGGACTATGGTGTCTTTTACACATTTTGAATTTTAACCTCCTTCACCGTATATTAATAGTCTCCAATCCAATAAAAATTGCTGTACATAGTTGGCTTCTTAGCCCACCTGCACCACTCCGAAAACCAGCCAGTGATGGCTGTTCAAGTACAATTTGAGTTTTAACCTTCTTCCAAGAACTTAATCACCTTTTGTCCTGTATGATCTGGAAATATTTAGGTTATTTTTATGTTGTTTTTCCTTCTTTACAGCTGTTCCACCTCAGAGTGGGATGACATCACCAAGAAGACAAATGTATCTAGTTTAGATAGTAATGCTGGAATGCTTTGCTAGCTGTGTTCAAAATGCAGCCATAGATGTTTTTCTTCCCTTTCATGATGGTGCTGTTAATCAGGTGTTTTACACTATGCGGGTATTAAAGTCTTTATCAGTTTAACAATCTACAGTATGTATTTCTTCACCCTTATGTCTATATTTATATTCTTATTATACTTAAGCCAGCTATAATGTGCCTCACAGCTGTTATTGTATTCCCTTGCTGATGTGTTCATTGCACATTTCAGTTTTACATCTGTGCTCTGGTTTTTTGTTGTACATCTGGCCTTTTGTTTCTGTAGTTTGTCTGATTCTTTCCTTTTTAAAATAAAATTATCATTTCACATCCTCAAAAACAGAATGTGTTGTCTATAGTTGGTAAGAATAATTCATAGAATCATAGTACACTAGAACTGGAAGGGACCTTGAAAGGTCATCGAGTCCAGTCCCCTGCCCTCACAGCAGGACCCAGTATCATCTAGGCTATTTTCAGTTAGCAGAAAATTATCAGTGAACTTTTGGTTAGAAACGATACATTGAGGACATGTCTACACTAGACAATTATTTCAAAATAACTACATTCAAAATAATAACTCTTGAAATAACAAAGTCAAAATAGCATATCCACACTGCAGGGAAGCCTCAAAATTAGTCCAAGGCAGTCTCTGTTACTGTGACAATGCTGCATTGACTTAGAATCCCAGGAAGCACTGGAGAACAATTATTTTGAATTACTCTAGGTAGTCGTTATTTCAAAATAGCATCGGAGCATCCACACTACCGCTATTTCAAAATAACTATTTTAAGATAAGCATTATTACTCATGGAAAGCAGGAGTTATTATTTTGAAATAACCCGCCTGGTATTTAGAAATAACGAGCTTCGTAGTATGGATGTTCCACTTGTTATTTCAAAATAACTCCTTAGTGTAGACCATGACAAAGGGATAAACACTGGCAAAATACATAAATTCCCTCTCCCCAAAAGAAATCCTAATTAATATATATATATATTGTGGATAGAGGAAGGAAAGATTTATCTCGTGCAAACTAGACAGTTTATTTCCAGTTTACTTCAACAGGCCATTTTTAGGCTTAAGTCTGTGATCTCTTCTCTGAAAATCAGCAAAAAATCTTATTAGAACATAAGGACAACCAAAATGCTGGTGCCCCAGAGGGAAGGAGCAGAACAGGTAATAATCAAGTCATCCATTCCCTGTTGCCTGTTCCCAGCTTCTGGCAAACAAGGACTTAGGACACCATCGCTACCCATTCTGGCTAAAGAGCCATTGATGGACCTACGTGAATTTATTTAGTCTTTTCTTGAACCGTGTTATAGTCTTGGCCTTGACAACAGCCTTTGACAGGGAGTTCCATGGGTTGACACGCATTAAATGAAAACAATAAGTATTTTATTTGTTTTAATCCTGCTGCCTATTAATTTTATTTGGTGATCTCCTAGTTCTTATGCGAAGGAATAAATAATATTTCTTTATCTAATTTCTCGACACCAGTCATGATTTTATAGATGTCTATCATATCTCCCTTTGGTTGTCTCTTTTTCAACCTGAAAAGTCCTAATCTTATTAATCTCTCCTCATATTGCAGCCAGATAAATGATCATGGGAGGATACAGGATCAGTAAATAAATGCCACACATATATCAACATGTAAAGTCCTCTTAAGAAATCCTTTTGTATTCAGATCTCCTCTATAAATATTATTTATATGCACTGTTCGCTCCTCTATCATGGCCCTTTTGCTACTATCAATTGGTACACGATCCATGTCAGTCATCCAGAAAGGGGCCTTCTATGGTTAAAAGTAGAATCCACCAGTTCACTAAAAATATAAAAGATGCTGTAACATGCCTCCAGTAAGTGTTCTTCCATTTATTCTAAATGGCTCCATTCAATAAGTTCTATGCTCTTCTCCTTTAAGATCTCAAGTCTGGGTTCTTGATAAGCCATGGGATCATCTAAAAAGAGTAGCTGTACTAAGGTGATTCTCAAAAATATTGCAAATGCAGCCAACCTCTGGGGTCAACAGGGGAACTGTTTTCCTCTGGTATACCCTTCTGTTAATGCTGTTCTGCTCAGAAAATAATAGATTTTGAGAGACATTGCTCAAGATGATCCTCATGAATGTTTTTCAGTGAACATTTGATCATTTTAAAATATTTTGCTTTTCACATATAATCATATATTGTCACTTTAGCTGAGAAGTATTAAACAGTGTGTTTATAATTTTGTTTTGTCTGTTCTGAAAGCTGCATTAATTTATCCAAGTCCCTCCAGTATTTTGTGTTCTTGGCACACATGCTTTTTATTTCTAGCCATCTTTTTAACTATGCTGCTTGTACATTGTTAATAACATCCTGCTTTGGGTGCTTATAGTGGTGCTGGCAAGATGTTGAAAGACAATAGTATTGTTGTTTTTAAGTTGTTTCGGTGTATCATATTGTTGCATTTTTTAATGTATTATTTTCTGTTCAAATATCTTCTTTTCCTTCCTTTTCTTTTCATAACGGTAATGACTTTTCCTTCCTTGTATTTTTTCCGCTAACTAGTTATCTAAATATTAATTTTAAACTCTACACTCTTGTCCTTCCATCTTAATAGACTGTTATCTAGAGCAGGTCAAAAATTTTCAGATAAACAGCTTTGTAATAAAAAATTATCATTTTTAAAACAGGAGGGTCAGTTAATTTTTATAGACTTTTGAAAATGTGAAGAAATAGATTAGTGTTAAGTATCACTGCTATCTCATATTGAAATGAGAAATATAAAGAAGAAAATTACTGACATAGTAACCTATATATCCAGTTTTAACTATGCCATATGATGATCTCCTTATGCAGGGGAGAACCTTTGGAAGTTCAGATTTGCTTGATTTAAGATAGCTTTTCACTGGTGAAATGTAACAAAGCAGCTAGAATGGAACCCAAGCTCAAGGTAAAGAAGTTCAATGACAAGAGATACTACTTGGGAATACAAGTAAGCATGTTGTCCATGTTTTAAACAAATGGGCACTCTTATAAGGTCGCTACCATAGTAAAGAATCAAGTAGGCAACTACAGATTGAACCTCCTCAATCTGGACTGCCCTAGTCCAGCAACAACCCTGGTCCAGCATAGTCAGTGACCCAATGGATGCTCAGAGGCTGGAGCACTCACTGGGAAAAACTCACTGGAGCTAGGAAAACAAGGAAGAGCATAGCCCAGCAGGAAGGGGGAGACCAAGTTCAGATTACTATTGCCCCTTACTCTGTCCCCATCTATCCTCCCATTGTTCCATCTACTTGTTACATGTTGTTTGAAACCAAGCTCTTTGATGTATGGATTATCTTTCATGGTAGTCATGCTGTAACGGAAAGACAGCTGTAGGGTTTTGTGTGCTTTATTTCCTTCCAGTCGTTTATGTTCAAACTGCTAATGTCTTTGTTGCAAGGTGGTCCAAAGAAAGCAAGTCCGGAACAGAAGTGCCTGAAATTCACTAGTCTGTGGTTGTTATTTAGTGTATGAAAATGCATTGGCGCGCTCAGTCCATTTCCCAATTATCAGGTCTCCACCTTTACAAAAATAAACACCAAAACTGGCAGGTAGTCTCAGTAGAAATCACAATGATGTGAACTTTCCTATTTCTAGAAGTGAACCTTTTTGATCAGGCTTCAATCAGCAGTGAAAGGGATGGTTTGATGGGATAACATGATCTTGGCAACTAACTGATCTTTCACTATCAGTGGTAAATAGGCCAATGATGGGATAATAGGAGTTACTATAGAGAACTTTTTCCTGGGTGTCTGGCTGGTGAGTCTTGCCCACATGCTCAGGGTTCAGCTGATCACCATATTTGGGGTTGGGAAGGAATTTTCCTCCAGGGTAGATTGTCAGAGGCCCTGGAGGTTTTTTGCCTTCCTCTGTAGCATTGGGCACGGATCATTTGCTGGAGGATTCTCTGTATCTTGGGGTCTTTAAACCATCATTTGAAGGCTTCAATATCTGAGATATAGGTGAGAGGATTATTCCAGGAATGGGTGGGTGAGATTCTGTGGCCTGCATTGTGCAGGGGGTCAGACTAGATGATCATGTTGGTCCCTTCTGACCTTAAAATCTATGAGTCTCTGAGCCTATGAGCAGTGGTGAAAGCTTTTCTGCCTCTGGATGTATGTTATATCATGTCTGTGGGCGAGCAGAGACTCCAGTTTCCAACAGTATCAATTTGAGATACTGTTATATAAACATTAGAATCATTTTTTTAAAAATAGACAAGTTATTTCTTGTATCGGAGCAAATGGGGTTGAAAGCCTCAACCACTTGATCCTTGCTGACCACAAAAGCAGCTGAAAACAATTATTAAATTGAGATTTGGTTTAATTCTTCCAAATCTTAGATTTTAGTCAGAATTAGTATGTTCGCTGAGTGGTCTGCCCCACTTTGGCTGGAATGCTGAATGCCAGCACTGACACTTCTGAATAAAACCAAGGTGTAATAATGTGTGGACACCACACTAAAAATGACAGAATGGAGACAGATTATGCTTGTGAAGCTCCAGAAATTCCTGTAAGATACAAGCTTTGTTTAATATCACCTTAGCTGTATAATAATAATAATAATAATTATTATTATTATTATAAATAGACAAAATATCACATAAGAGCACTGGGTTCTAGTTTATTCTGTTAGCAAGTAGAGCATCATTGAGTTAAACAAAAGTCTGGGCTAGGAAAAGTTATTATACCCCTTACTAGCTTCTCTCTCATTCTTCTTTTCTTTCAAATCTTCTAAACTATTCTCTCAATCCCACCACACATTGTTGCTCAAAAGAAAGAGCAACATAAATATTTACTTAAATTTTATATGAAATTGCATCAGCTATGTTTATGCTCCTTTGTGTTCGCTTCCTATGAATATTCTAGGATTTTACGAACAGAAATGTTCAAGAAAAATTAGAATTTTAAGTAAATATTGAAGAATAGTCACAAAAAGCAAACTCGTGTTTAATAAAATTGAGAATTCACACTGGAAATGTGATTCTTAGTAAAATTGAGCCTGGTTAAGAGAAACAATAATATGAACCAATCAAAAGAGCTCAAATTTCAACATTAACTACTTACCACAAACTATGTACAAACCAAGACCTAGAGACTGACAAGATAATTCTGATTAATGAAAATATGCTTTAAAATCATGATCTTCTTTGTAAGTACGGGGAGGGAGCTAAAAGGAGTGCATTGTATACAATCTCTGTGAAATAATCACCTGGCACTAATTGTTAATAGTTATATTCCAAAGATCAGACTTTTATATCCCTCAGTAATATTAACATTTTGCAGCTTAATGATAAACAGTTAGAGGCATGCTAATTATTTTTTTCTATCTGAAAGATGCACTGACTGGAGACCATTGCTTTCAGTGCTGCAATCAATGAGTATTTTTCAGCATAAGGATCAAGGTTAATATATAGCCCCCTGTCTGTGAGTATTCAAGCTTTCCTTGCCATGTACTTTGTGTGTAAGTCAATCCTATTAAATCATGTTTATAACTCAAATGTACATAAGCATATCAAAGGCATACATTAAATAGCTGAATATATTATAAATAAAAGTTGCATAATTTATCAAAATCACAGGCTTTTACAAAATACTATTCTGCCATTTGATATTTATGATTATCCTTTTAAATATAATTAATGTAAAACAATGATGTGTGATATACAGTGTGTTTGGGTTGAAGAAAAAGTTTGGGGGTTCACTTATTTTGGGGACAATAGCAGCACAGTAAAAAGGATCTGAAAATAGCTACAGAATTTCAGAACTGCTCATGTGACTGGAGCATCTATGGCAGCTTAATCTGGGAACACTTAGCTCTTCCACTGTAATAAAGTTGATTGTATAACAAAACATAGTATAAGCAATTTGCTGACTCCCTGGGTATGTGATTCCTGCTTCTTATGACTTCCCCCATATTCAAAGGCAGAGAGAGTAAGACCTTTGTGGTTACAGATAGCTCCAGTCAGAGTCAATTACACTGTATATTAGAAGAATGGGACTGAACAGGAACCTCAAAAGCAGAACTTGCCTTACTGACCCCTCAAATCAGCCCTCAAATCAAATGCAAAAATTTCTTGATGATGACTAGTTTCCATCTGGTTAGGCTACATCAGAGATTGTGGAAATCTGTCAAGGACAGATGGTTGTATACGATTTCTATTATTTCAAGAGAGATCATGTTGAATCTAAACCTAAATGTGTATTTTGTCCTCATTCAGTCTAAATCTCAAACTATAAATCATTTCTTGACTAGATCAAGATCCAAACACTGCCTCCTTAGCCCGTTATTAGTTTTTAAAACTAGAATGTGTTGTGATTTGTGATATCAATATAACTTTGGCTTAAATCTTATTGTGCAGGAATAAATTAATAAGAAAGCAATTGTCAGTAGAACATCTTGTCACATGGAGAACAATGAGATCTTTTTTTTTCATGAAAACCAAAAACCTAAGCTCCTTTATAAAATCATAGAATTGTAGGACTAGAGGGAACCTCAAGAGGTCATCTAGTGCAGCCCCTGCACTCATGGAAGGACTATGTAGTATCTAGACCATCCCTGACCACAGGCAGCACGTTTTATGGGCCCATGGTGCCTGGGCACCAGGAATATTACTTGTTCAGTGCCCAGGTCCAGCAATGGTCAGGGCCCGGTCTCTCTTCCAGCCCCACCTGCCATCCCTGCGCGCTGCCCCCAATGCATGTCCCAGCTCCCCAGCACTGCCTGCTACACCCAGGCAATTTAAAATGGTCACCACTGGTAATGTAGCAGAGCAACAGTGGCTTCTGGCATGTCCCTGAAACCCGGGTGGGTAGAGGT
The DNA here is from genome assembly GCF_052426305.1 of Pelodiscus sinensis. Classification (NCBI taxonomy): domain Eukaryota; kingdom Metazoa; phylum Chordata; order Testudines; family Trionychidae; genus Pelodiscus; species Pelodiscus sinensis. The sequence continues at coordinate 52,822,938 of NC_143055.1, read as the reverse complement.
CTCCATGTTCTGCTCTCGCACTCCAGTTCTGGGTGCCACATTTCAGAAAAAATATGAACAAATTGGAGATAGTCCAGAGAAGAGCAACAAAAACAATTAAAGGTCTAGAAAATATAACCTGTGATGAAAGACTGAAAAAATGGGTTTGTTTAGTCTGGAGAAGAGAAGACTGAGAGGGTACATAATAACAGTCTTTTGCCAAATGACCATTTTTTGCACATTTAATAGTCGACAGTAAGTAATAATGCACTAGAGCTTTATTCTTGGGGTGCATCATTAGGGTATCTCACAGCATGACCTTATTTTTCACAGAATCATAGAATAATAGAAATGGAAGAAACTTTGAGAGATCATTCAATCCAGCACTGAATAGTCTAGCAGGGAAAGGCAATTGGTATCACATGCCCTCTAGTTAAATCTCTCTTACTAATACAGTGCTACAAGTCTCCTGTTTATCCCTGTGGCTCCCAATAAAAAATACATCTACACTGCATTTGGGGCAAGTCTCCCAGCCTATATGGATAAATGAGCACTAGAGGGCTCAAGCTAAAGCACTAAATATAGCTATGTGGATGTTCTGCCTCAGACTTTTAAACCTCGGGAGTCAGGTTGGCTTTACACCCTAAGCTAAATGTCCACATTTCTATTTAAGCACATTAACTCGATTTTTACTATGTGAGTTTGTCCACCCATGCTGGCAGACTTGTTCCCAGATGCCCTATAAATGTACCAGAGGCGCTTCCCTTTCTCTCTCCAGACCTATAGCACCTTAAAGACTGAGGTTAAGTCTACACTACGAGTTTTCTCGGCAAAAATATGCTAATGAGGGACTCAATTGCATGAGTTGTGATCTAATTTGCATATTTTCTGCAGATCCATTTTTGCACTGGGGTTTTTGCACAAAAACAAGCAGTGTGGATGTTTTCTCTTTGTGCCAAAATCCCTTTTTCCCCAAGCTTGGTAAACCTCCTTTTTTGGAGCATAAGGATCTTGCAGAAAAAGGGGGTTTTGCACAAAAAGAAAACGTCTACACTGCTTGTTTTTGAGCAAAAACAGATCGGCAGAAAATATGCAAATGAGATCACGACTCATGCAAAAGCGTCCCTCATTAGCAAATTTTTTGCCGAGAAAACTCGTCGTGTACACGTAGCCTAACAGATTTTTTTTGAGAATAAGCTTTTGTAGGCAAATATCCACTTCATTAGATGCATGGAGTGGAAATTACAAGTGGAAGACCAGTGCTTGATAAGATAACTCCCTTCTTTTCATGTACTAGTACATTGATGCCTGTCTCTATCATTTCCACTCCATGCATCTGCGAAGTGGGGTTTTGCCCACAAAAGCATGTGCCCCAAAAAATCTGTCAGGGCACATCTACACAGTAGGTCAAAAGTCAAATTCAGGTGCTCAACTTCAGCTATGTCAATTGTGCAGCTGAAGTTGAAATAGCTTATTCAGCTGTTGGTGCTGTCTACACAGCAAGATGTCAAAGGAAATGCACTCTTACTTCAACTTCCCTTATTCCTCATAAAATGAGGGTGACAGGAGTCGGAGTAACAAGTCCTTCATCCTGACATTATTTTGAAATAATGGCTTGTTGTGTAGAAGCCCATTTTGTTATTTCAAAATAACGTCAATTATTCCAAAATAACACTGAAGTGTAGACATGCCCTTAGTCTTTAAGGGTATGTCTACACTACCACCCTAGTTCGAACTAGGGTGGTAATGTAGGCAACCGGAGTTGCAAATGAAGCCCGGGATTTGAATTTCCCGGGCTTCATTTGCATAAAGCCGGGCGCCGCCATTTTAAAATGTCTGCTAGTGCGGACTCCGTGCCGCGTGTAGCCGCGCAGCACAGAGTCCGCACTAGCGGACATTTAAAAATGGCGGTGCCCGGCTTTATGCAAATGAAGCCCGGGAAATTCAAATCCCGGGCTTCATTTGCAACTCCGGTTGCCTACATTACCACCCTAGTTCATACGAGGGTGGTAGTGTAGACATACCCTAGGCTACCATGGGACTCTTCATTGTTTTTGCAGACTAACATGGTTACCCTTTATATCTAAGATGTAAAACTTTTCAGGCAAACCCCAATAATGAATTTTAATCAGACAACCTAGTTAACAACAATATAATAGCGAAACAATGTTTTTGCAATATTGATAGTGTACATGTATGGACCAGAAGGAAAAGTTTGCAATTGCCTGGGTATATCTGATGGGGCATTCAACCATATCAATGGGATTTGTGTGTGCAAATCGGGGGGTAGGGAGAAGGCAGAACTACTCCCATAAAACCTAAAAGAACAGCATGAAACTCAAGCAGGACAAAAGCAGTTAAATATTTGTATCTTTATAGAAAACAGATGGCACAATAACTCCATTTGCTCATGCCAAGTCTTCATGTGATAACACTTGCAAGGTCGAGCAAGGGCTACCTATGATTACTGCCTTCACATGACAATTTGCAATACTTAGCTATGCAGGCAGCACCCCATTGCTAACACACTGCCTTCCAGCTTTGCAGACTTGGTTTTTCTTGTAAAGGAAAACAAAATCTAGGAAGTATTTTGGGAATTGTTTGGTTACCACAGCTGAAACAAAAATCTGCTTTTGTTTGAGTGGAGGCCCTGGAAAAACAATTATAAATTCTGAAGTATTGATTAAAAGAAAATGGAAATCATAGGCAGATTTTAAAAGGTTCTATCAGCCAAGATATTCTGCTAATGTAACAGGAAGTATTTCTTCAGTTGTTGGCATTTCTAGTGTATTCATTTCCATAGCATTAGAAGATTTATCAAATGAGAGTATTTGGAACATAGCACCTTCCACCCAATGGTCTCCATGTATTTGAAAAACATTAATACACTGATTTAGCCTCTCAGCTAATACAAATAGAGACGTATCATTATTTTCATTTCTTTGTTGAGAGCTGAGAAAGGTTAAAGTGATTTGCCTAAGTTTGCACCCAAAGTTGTGGCAAAGCTGGTAACAGAACCTAGGTCTCAATTTCTAATCTCTTCTTTCAGCCATCCTCTCGCCTGCCTTTTGGAATCATTTGTGTCGGCAAAAGCAATTTGTTTTTTAATCTCTACAGAGTGCACAAGGGTAAAGTAGTATTGTCCATCTTCATTGCAAACCTAGGTTTAGAGGGCTCAAATAACTAAAGTCAACATTAGTTATGAATTTTGGATGACGATCCCAAGAAATGAAAAGAAGCTGGCTGTCCCAAATAGGTCACAGGATAAATGTAGACAGACAATTAGGCAAAGTACTCGTGCTATGCTGGAGTGTGGAGTAGATGCAGCACCTAAATGAAGGTGTGCCAAGGAATTAAGGCACTGTCCAGCAAGGTACCTAAGCACATGCATAAGCATGTGAGTACTCCTATGGACTTCTGTCATATTGTTGATTTAAGGGCCAGGAACAATCATAATGTCCCTCAGAGCATTGCAACGATTGTGCTCAAATAGCACCAGTTACGGCACATTTTAATTGGTATGACAAGCTGCTCTTTCCACAACACAGGCCTGCAGTATTTCTGTTGAGTAGTATTTCTGCTGACCATAACCATGAATCATGTTGTAGAGATTTGCACCTTCTGCATTATCAGGGGCTGCTAAGAATGCAGGTAACAGAAAGTGACTATACATTGTAGCCACCAGTTGTCTGTCTACATCAGAAAAGAAGGCATCTTGGGACCTGCCCAAACCAAGCGTATTTGGGTATCTGTAATTTGGCTTAAATGGATACAATTGGGCCTAAATTGAATTCATAATTTAAAAATACCAATTTTCTATGCATTAAAGGAATGTAAGGGGTCACACAACATTTCCTTTGTGAAAATATTTCACTCGCTAGAGAATAGAGATTTCTAGACTTTGGACAGATATGAAATGCTCATAAAACAAATTCGCCCTTTTAAGATTTTTTTAAATTTACTAGTACAATTAAAGTAGCTGTAACTTCTGTTCTGTATTCTGATCACAGAAATAATTTGAGAAAACAAATGCTGTGGCTTATCACTGGTACTTAACTTTTAGGAGGTTTTCATGCTGAAAACAACTTTGTTCAATGCACAAGGTATGTGCCCAATCCTCCACTGCATCATCTAGAAATACAATTTGATCGGTGGTCTCCAATAGTTTGCTGGATGTGACTCAGTGTTTTTCTGATTGTAAACTAACTGACATATGTCAGGTGCTGCATGCCATCTGTGTCACTTCCATTGTTGTTCATTTGTTTTCTAGGCTCTTTTCCCTCCAAACATTAATACGTAATCCTGTGAACTAACGGGAAAGGATATGCTATTTTCTTGATGCTCTGGGAGGTTCGTTAATAGTGATTTGAGCTAAAAAACAGTGTTAGGTTTCTCTGAAAGCTTCGTATCTCTTCAGTACTAACATGTGATTTGAGCATTCAATTTATGTTTTCTCCTATAACAAGCCTAAGCCAAAGTTACTGCAGTCAATGGAAAGATTCCCATTCACTTCTATAGATTTTGCTTTAGACCCAATATCTAATACATGAGTATTAAAGTACATTTTGGGAAACTATACATCATTAATAATCCTTTAATACTTGCACAGGGTTTCCCATCCTGCCTCCTCCTCTTCCCCTGACTCCCTCCCCCCAGAGTGTTTGATTAATATTACCAGAACACTATCCTTCTTACCTTTTCTCCTGAACAAAGAGTGCAGCTAAGCTTGCAGTAGTTAACACCATTTTTAAAAAAATATATCATAAATCAGTCCTCAATCATGTGATCAGCTTGAAAAATCACGAGAATTTCTTCAATAGGTCCTTTTTCTTTGCCTTTTGGTTTCTGACTCAATCACATTTCCAAGCTTTCCGTACAGGCAGAGTAATTGTGATGCTGGTATAAAGCACTTTTATAATGGTAAATTGCCTCCACTCTTTTAGGGGTTGTACTGCTTTAACTACATGCTTACATTTTTCTAGTTTAAGGCCTCAAACTGGGATTATGGAATTGATTTAAACTGAAAATGAAACTACCCTGTTAATTCAGTACAGAGTAGGACTGACGTTCAAATGCTAAACAAATGGTATAAAAAAGGTTTTGTGAGTATAACTATGTTGGTAAACAATTGCTCCCCATAACCAACATAGTTCTACAGGAACAACTTTATTGTGTACACTAGGTCTTATATATTAGCACAGAACACAATGGAAATAAGAGACAGTGTACATTCTCTGACAATCATCCAAGGAGGATGTTGGTTTTGTCTTTGAGGTGGTAGGGAGAAAATGTTGTTTTGTTTTTTCTTTAATTAATGAAAGATGGTTCCTTTCCTATCCCTGTTAAGGTTGCCTGCTTCCTTACAAAGGTATCTTGGTGGGGTTTTTTTCTCTTACTGCTTTAAGGGCTACCTTTGAGCAAGTTATACAACTCACAAACTCTAATCTTCCCCATTCTCACTTTATGAAATAATCTCTGTCTTAAATTCAAATACTCAATCTGAGTCCAGGAAAAGGAATCCTGAAAATTAAAGTTGTGCTCTATGAAGATAAAAATCGCCCTTTTAAGTTACTTAATGCAGGTGAATGAACTCATGATGGTGTGGCTGATCTGATTAGGTTCCGTGATGGTGTCGCTGGTGTAGATACGTGGGCAGAGTTGGCACTGACAATTGATTGTCAAAACTTTTGTCATTCATGGGTGCTTACTTCCTCATCACCCGAAAGACAAAAGTTTTGCAGAGGAGGCAAGTGGAAGTATAAACAAACCTCGGTGCCAACTCTGCCCACATGTCTACACCAGCGACACCATCACAGGACCTAACCAGATCAGCCACACCATCAAGGGTTCATTCACCTGCACATCTACTATTGTAATGTACGCCATCATTGGCCAGCAATGCCCTTCTGCTATATACATTGGCCAAACGGGACAGTCCCTACGTAAAAGAATAAACAGACACAAATCAGTTATCAGGAATGGTAATATACAAAAACGTATAGGCGAACACTTCAATCTCCCTGGACACACAGTAGCAGATTTAAAGGTAGCCATCCTGCTACAGAAAAACTTGAAGAACAGACTTCAAAGAGAAACTGCTGAGCTATGGTTCATCTGCAAATTTGACACCATCAGTTTAGGATTAAACGAAGACTGTGAATGGCTAGCCAAATACAAAAGCAGTTTCTCCTCTCTTGGTGTTCACACCTCCACATCAGCTGCTAGAAGTGGGCCTCATCCTCCCTGACTGAATTGACCTCGTTATCTCCAGCCTTTCTCTTGATTGGTACTCTTTTCTTATGCCTGTATTTTTATACCTGCCCCTGGAATTTCTACTACATGAACCTGACAAAGTGGGTCTTTGCCTACAAAAGCTTATGCTCCAATAAATCTGTTAGTCTATAAGGTGCCACAGGACTCCTCGTCGCTTTTGCAGATCCAGATTAACTTGTGATACACATGTGATACACAATAGAAATTGAGTGTTAAATTAATCCTTAGTGTCAAACTATGGTAACTCAATAAATAAAGATTGAGGTTATGCTAGACCACAAAAACCTTCTTACAAACAAAAAGTATTTCATCATGCAGACTCATCCCTCACTTAATGCTACATTCACCGTGCTCATCTGATTC